>NC_056750.1:263689718-263824718 GCF_019279795.1 Protopterus annectens
GGAAGCCTTACAGAGCTACAAGGTACAGAGTAGGCTGAAGGGACCTTTACAGTGCTACAAGGTACAGAGTAGCCTGAAGGAACCTTTACAGCACTACAAGGTACAGAGTAGGCTGAAGGGACCTTTACAGTGCTACAAGGTACAGAGTAGCCTGAAGGAGCCTTTACAGTGCTACAAGGTACAGAGTAGGCTGAAGGGACCTTTACAGCGCTACAAGGTACAGAGTAGGCTGAAGGAAGCCTTACAGTGCTAGAAGGTACAGAGTAGGCTGAAGGAACCTTTACAGCGCTACAAGGTACAGAGTAGTCTGAAGGAACCTTTACAGTGCTACAAGGTACAGAGTAGCCTGAAGGAACCTTTACAGCGCTACAAGGTACAGAGTAGTCTGAAGGAAGCCTTACAGTGCTACAAGGCATAGAGTAGGCTAAATGAAGCTTTACAGCGCTACAAGGTACAGAGTAGGCTGAAGGGACCTTTACAGCGCTACAAGGCACAGAGTAGCCTGATGGAAGCCTTACAGCACTACAAGGCACAGAGTAGGCTGAAGTAAGCCTTACAGTACTACAAGGCACAGAGAAGGCTGAAGTGAGCCTTACAGCCCTACAAGGCACATATGGAATGATGTTCAGTGGTGTGATGCTGTTGCTATTCATTGGAAAGCTAATGAAATGTATGAAATATACTACAGAAGGGTAACCTTCTAAATTTGAATGCTCATAAATGTGAGTGTGAGAATAGTGAGACTGAATATGCAAAAATGGGGACATACATATTATACATCAGAGGTAGTTTTGAATCAGAATATTCCCTCTTCTCGGAAATCTGGTGATGTTAGAGGAAGTATAGATACATAGCAGAAGTATGGGGACTGCAAATAACCACACTGGGGGGGGGGTGCAGGGCAGTTGCCCCTGAAAGGAATAACATTAAAAGAGAAACACAATTATTTTCCCTTTTTTCAAAGTTCTGGGATTTGCAGTTGTGGATCTTGGAATTACAATATGGAACCTTGCACAATATAGCCTGCTTACGGCTCAGAATAGTAACTGAAATTCTGGTAAAGGTTTGTCATGCCTATCAAATACATATAACGTAAATTAGATGCATGAATTGGCAAGTAAAAATTATATACTGTGCTACATTTTGGCCATATAGCCTTCTACCTCTAATGCCTTCAAAATTACATACAGCACTCCAGGATTGATTTGCAATATATAAGGACTATAGCTTTAAATCTGTTTTATGTATTTTATTAGCCAAGGGAAATTTCTTGTCATGTGGTGGTTTTTGTCTCTTTACTGAATTTCAGAACAGTTAGAATATATATATATGTATGTATATATCGGTCTACGTCAGAAGCTACAGTTTTCAGAAACTTGAAATTCATATCATTGAGACGATATGATTGAGTTTCCAAAAACTTGAACTTCAAAATAAACAACAAAAATCTCCTTTTTTTTTAAATTTTTGAAGGGGGGCAAGCACCCCCAGCTCCCCCACACCGCCTGCATATTATAGATACCAAATCCAAAATCGTACTACATTGGGGAACACAATAAATTCCTCAGTCCTCACTGTTTCACAGTCTCCATTCAAAAGCTTCAAGTTTTCTGAAACTCAATCATATTGTCTCAACAGTATTTTGTTTCTTTTATTTATTTAACATTTGTTTACCAGGGAAGTCCGACAGGGCTAGTTCACCGTTTTCAGCAGAGGCCTGGAGAGAAAAGTTCGACAGTATATACAAGTAAACAGCAAGAGCATAACTCCTTACATACAACTAAACAGTATAACAGCACAAGATTCTACAGATCAGAAAAAGCATACTATACAATGGAATACTATACAATAATGCTTGTCCAATAATCATCCAATAATTTTGTCAAATAATTATATATACATCAGAGTAGAAGGTGGTACAACAGAGTTTGAGGGTGGGTTGAATTGGGGAAAAGGGTAAGTTTGGCCAGGTGAGGAGCAAGAGCATAACCAGTTGTCATTTAGATGGGTCTTAGCAGGATTTTGAAATGTGCTGGGTCGTTAGTGTGTAGAATATTCTGAGGGATAGACTTCCATGCTTTACAGATGTGATTTGAGTAAAGAGAGTCTCAGTAGCTGTTGGTAGATTTTGTAACTTATAGAAGTAGTTTGTTGGAGGATCTTAGGGTCCTTTTGTTGTGGTGAATTTGTATTAGTTTATGTGTGGCTGGGCATTTGTCAGGTTGGTTTACTATAGATTGGGTTAGGATAAGCCATTTTAAGGATAAGAGGTTAGGTAGTTCTAGCCATTTAAGTTGTTTTAGAGCGAGGCAGTGATGGGTTCTGTGGGGTAGGTTAGCGGCAAATCTGGCAAGCTTGTAGCATGTTTCAAGCTTGCTTAAGTCAGTTTTCCTGAAGTTTGTGAGTATAGAGGAGGTGTAGAAAAGGGCGAATAGTAGGTGGGTCCTGGCAATTGCTTGTCTGGATGAATTGGTTAGGTAGGTCTTAATCCTGTAAACAGAACCTAATTTAGTGTGGGCCTTTTTAATTGCAAGTGATATGTGCTTATCAAATTTTAAATTGTTATCAGTAGTGACACCTGGTAACTTAATTTCTGAGATTGGTTCAATTATTCTGTGGTTGGATGAGGTGATTTTGAAGTCCTGGTTGAGGATGCTTGTCTGTGATTGTTGTTGAGGAATAGCATTAGCTTGGTTTTGTTGGATTTTAAGATGAGTTGATATTTATTTAGGAAAGATTAGATCGCCATGAAGAATCTTTGGGTAATGTAGCTGTGGTAAGGAGGGTACAGCACAGATGACAGTGGAGTTATCTGCATATTGTATGATGGTAGCTTGGTTACTTGCAGTGTGGAGATTATTGGTGAGGACTGAGAAAAGCAGTGGGCCAAGTACTGAGCCTTGTGAAACACTTACTGTTAGGGGAAGCAGACAAGAGAGATTGTTTTGCCATTTGACTGCTTGTTGGCAATCTGACAGGTAATTTTGGAACCATGAGTGGGCATTTTTAGATATGTCAATGGATGCCAGCTCTTGTAGTAGCTGTTCGTGAGACACTGTGTCAAAGGAGATGACAGGTGACAACCCATCTTCTATTTATTTTGTGTTTAATCAAGAACATAAGAAATATATCTGCAGAACTGAAGAAATATATTTACTTGCAAGAGTTTTTGTGCTTACACGAAATATATTTGCTTGCAAGAGTTTCTGTGCTTTAAGCACATACATATAATTCACACTGAAAACATGTTTCAGCTGCAACCCATCTGTATTTGTGTGCAACATGGAACCTTTACAAAGAAATGGAAGCTAGATTTGGATCCAGAAATTTGGTTTATTTATCACTATGTTCAGATTAACTAAAAAGTCTGAAAAGTTCAGTGTAGTATATTATACAATGACCTCTCAATAGTATTTAAAAATGAGCACACTAATTGGACATCACAACCAACATGCCCATTGTAAATTGAGCATATACCAATAGAAAAAAAATCAAGCCACTGAAGTACCACTGAGCAGCCAAACTTTCTACTGATATATGCTAAGGGACAGAGCAAAATATGAAAATATTGTTTCTGTTGCTGCCTAATTTTTCACTGCTTCTCATTTGTATAGGTTCATAGGTTAGTTCTAGGCTAACTGCCCATGTGGGCCATTTTAAGCCTAGCCAATTGCCCCATGTGAGAATCAAACCCTGCACCTTATGTCTGTAATGTAAACATCTTAACCATTATGCCAACCTCCCACCCCTTGGTTTCCATTCCGGATTGACAGCAATATGCTTCTGCTGAACTAAGCAGGGAAGGCATCTTAGATTTATTCTCTTCATGTTTCAAAGCTTTCACTATATTTGGATCTGATGAAGACAGCAGATATACATGCGGTCCTATGATTGCAGACCTATACATGTAATCAGTTATGAGGAGGCCCGTATCTCCTTCGGAAAGAGGGATATATTATCTTGGTATACACTGATTTTTAAATATTATTTGATAATCCTGAAGCATTTTTCTTGTTTTCTTGTCCAACTGGTCTAATATATTTTGGAGCCAGTCAGTCATCCAACAGGAAGAGCAAACTGGTTGATAGATTGGACTTTGTTCCTAGATGTCAGGGCTGTTTTCAGTATTTATTTTAGCCTTCTAAAATATTCTTTACTGAGATTTGTTCATATTTGTGCATGTTGTATTGTTGATCCTTCATCATTTCCCAAATATTTATACACTCCCTCCTGCTCAAGTTCCTTTATATCACATTCCTGTCCCAAACTGATATTTTCTTGGTGCTGCAGCTTTCCTGCTTTAAATGTTGCTTTTGCACATGTATCAAGACCAAATGGCACTCTTATATCATCTGAGAAAAATTTTATCACATCTGTTTGTGCTTTCATATCCTCATCTGATGAACTATAGTTTTAAATTATCCACAAAAAGAAGATAAGAAATCTTTACATTTTGTTGTCTGGGAGTCTATTTGTAACCATGACCTAATCTGTTAAGTAGACATATTAATGGGTTAAGGGCAAGACAAACCTTGGAATATCCCCCTTTGATATTTTTCCCTGGGATAATAATTTGCCTTTTATCATGGCTTAGCTGCAAAATGGCTTGCCACTGTTTCATGGTCCCTGTAATGTAATTGATCAATGTAGGGTATATCTTATACATCTATAAGCACTCCTTTATCCATGAATGTGGGATGCTGTCAAATGTTTTTTGTAATCTATCCATGCCATACTTACATTCTTCTCCTTTTTTACAATTCTCCATTATGACTTTAACAACAAATCAACCTTTGTTCCATATGACTTTACTTTCTTATCCTTTTGTTCTATTGCCATGATTGAGATTTCTTCTAAATGGCTATAAACTCTGTCAGCATCAGTTCCAGCATATAGTTTACATATCATCGGAAGGCAAATAATTTGTCTATAGTTTTTAGGATAGCTTGCAAGTTCACTCTTAAGGAGGAGTATCATTTTTCCTGTTAACCAGGTTGGTGTATGTTAGGGGTGCACATGTAAGTAGTCCTTACTCAGGGAAAACTTCGTGTAACAATGTTAATATTTTTAGTCAGAAGTTAGGTACTGCATCTAGGCTTGGGATTTTCCAATTAGGAGCTTTTCTTAATTTTATTTCATTTTCTCTGGCCATTACTTCATCCCATTTCATATCCTGAACTTTTTACTGTTTCTTTCTGTTCTATCTATTCAGCATCTTTGCTCTTTCCACAGGGTCTTTATATATATTACTCAAGAAGTGTCTATTTCTTCTTTTTTGGTGGTGTTTTATTCCCTTTGCTTTGTTTTCCAATTCCCTGTAAACGTTGCTGGATCATCAATGAATTCCTTATTTTGTACTTTTCCTTTATATTTATCAGCATATCTTCTCAGTTTTTCTGCATGTGCTGATATTTTTGGTTTATTTTCTGTAATAGTGTACAGATTTTGGTCTGTTCTATTACTAAGCATTTCTTTCAACACGTCCATCTTTCTGAGTATTTTTGTTGATCTGTCCCTCTTCTATATTGTTCTAACAGTGACACTTCTTTTCTTAATTACTTTATAGTTTTCTTTATTCGATACTTTCATGATGGCGTTTGATTTCTCCTCTATTTGATACTTTCATGATGGCGTTTGATTTCTCCTCTATTCGATACTTTCATGATGGTGTTTGATTTCTCCTCTATTCGATACTTTCATGATGGCATTTGATTTCTCCTCTATTCGATACTTTCATGATGGCGTTCGATTTCTCCTCTATTCGATACTTTCATGATGGCGTTTGATTTCTCCTCTATTTGATACTTTCATGATGGCGTTTGATTTCTCCTCTATTCGATACTTTCATGATGGAGTTTGATTTCTCCTCTATTCGATACTTTCATGATGGCGTTTGATTTCTCCTCTAGTCGATACTTTCATGATGGCATTTGATTTCTCCTCTATTCGATACTTTCATGATGGCATTTGATTTCTCCTCTATTCGATACTTTCATGATGGAGTTTGATTTCTCCTCTATTCGATACTTTCATGATGGCGTTTGATTTCTCCTCTATTCGATACTTTCATGATGGCGTTTGATTTCTCCTCTATTCAATACTTTCGTGATGGAGTTTGATTTCTCCTCTATTCGATACTTTCATGATGGCGTTTGATTTCTCCTCTATTCGATACTTTCATGATGGAGTTTGATTTCTCCTCTATTCGATACTTTCATGATGGCATTTGATTTCTCCTCTATTCGATACTTTCATGATGGCGTTTGATTTCTTCCCATCCTTTTCCTTATTACTTTGTATTTTTGTGGTAAAATTTTATCTGTTATTAATTTAGCTGCACAGTAATATATCCTATTTATTTTCTAATGAAGGCTCCAGAATGTGTTCATGTGGTAACTGATCAGATGCTTCCCATTCCACCTGTTTCTCCTTAATTTGGGGACTCACTGCTCCATCATGCTGCAATATTACCAGTGCTGGATTTTTTATACTAAATCCTTCTCTTCACATGTATTCCATAACTTCAGTTTCTATTTCCTTAACTTCTCCATTACTATTCCTCTTTTCTTCTTTCCCCATTGCTTTCCTTTTTTTGTGTTGCAAAATGTCCATACCTGGATGTCTTTGCCTGCATTTCTCTTCAAATATCCTTGGTCCTGCTTATTTGTATTGATTAGTTTTGCTTTTCTATTTGCATAAATATTGCACCATATTAATTTTCTCTTTTTTTCTTTCCCATGTCTATATTTCTTCTTCAGATGTCTCCTTCTGCACCTGTTTCTCCTTACTTTGGGGGCTTATTTTTCACTTATGCTGTGACATAACCTGTGTTAGACTTTCTACACTAAATCCTTAACTTTGCATGTATTTCATAACTTCAGCTTCTATTTAACTTTTACTTTACTAATTTTGTGTTCTACAGTCCCCCCTTTGTGGTCTTATGTTTTGAATTGTAAAATTTTCCATATCTGGGTGCCTTTGCCTATACTTCTCTTCAAGTATATTTGGAGCTGCTTTTTGTATTGATTAGTTTGGCTTTCTCCTTTGCATAAATATTACACCATATCAGATCTCTCTTTCTTTCATAGGTTCATAGGTTCATAGGTTCATACTAGGCTATCTGCCTGAGGGCATTTACAAGCCTAGCCCATCGTTTTGTGGCTTACGCCACCCCTTTAGTATGGGGAACTATACCCTTTATTTTGCTGTGCCTCTGTCGAGCAGTGACACTGAGGTAATCCCTGGGGTATATCTGCGATCTCCCATCCATTGGTCAAGATTTCTCTTGAACAAGGCCAGCGAGGTGCTCTGCCTCACATGTACCGGGATTTTGTTCCACAGCATAGGGAGTCTTTGGGTGATGAATCTATCCCTCCAGCACGTCCTATTAATAGCCTTGTCAAGGTTTAAGTCTCCCGCCCTTGTGGCTCTGATGGATCTAGATTTTTTGAGGTGAAGCATATTCATCAAATCTGGGTTTGACATGGCCTTGTATGTTAGGCAAAGGTCACCTCTGAGCAAGCGGTAAGCGACTGAATAGAGCTGGAGTTCTTTCAGTCGGGCAGCATAGGACAGATTTTTGAGACCCTTTATCCTTTTGGTGAGGAACTTTTGTGGCCTCTCCAGCTGCTGCAAGTGTTGGGTCAGATACATTCCGAATGGGGCATTGTACTCAATCATTGGTCTGATGAGTGATGAGTAAAGGGAGACTATGACCTCCCTTGATCTAGATGAGAATCCCTTCATGATAAGGTGGGCAGTGTAGAAGGTCTTCCTAACTACTTTAGCTACATGGGTGTCGAATGACAGACTACTATCAACCTGGGTCCCCAGGTCCCTGATAACTTCTTCTGTGCTCAGTGGATTGCCACCTATTTGGTAGCTAGGGGTAACCTTGTTTTTCCCGAAGGGTATGACTATGCATTTTTTGGCATTTAACTCTAGGCCGTGGCTCTGGCACCAGTTATCCGTTTCTCTGAGACCCTTCTGAAGGATATCTGTGTCAGATGTGTTTTCTACTATGGCGCCCAGTTTGCAGTCATCTGCAAACTTTGTCAGCCATAACCCTCCTGTGTTTGCTTGTACTTCGGAAAAGTAGATGCCAAACAAGAGTGGGCCCAGGACTGAGCCCTGTGGGACACCACTTGTGACAGGCTTTGAGTCTGACATGGCGCCAGCAGCTCTGACCCTGTGGGTTCTGTCACTCAGCCAGTTTGCAACCCATCTTGTGATGTATGGGTTGACATTTAAGCTGATGAGTTTTTCAATGATACCCGAATGGGGTATTGTATCGAAGGCCTTAGCCAGATCGAGGTAGGCTGTATGGACTGCCTTTCCCTCATCAATGGCTTTGGTGACTGTTTCAAAAGTCAACCAAGTTTAAAAGGCATGATCTGCCTTTGACAAAGCCAAACTGGGTTGGATCCAAAGTCTGCAAATTCCCTATGTCTTTATTTATGAGGTCCATTATGATCCTCTCCATGGCTTTGCAGATAAGGCTTGTCAAGCTAATGGGCCGGTAATTTCCAGGGTCGGTGGAGGCACCGCCTTTGTGAAGTGGTACCACAGTTGCAGTGCGCCACTCCTGGGTGCGTATCCAGAGGTAAGACTTTGATTAAACAGCTGTCCTAGCTGTGGGTTTAATTCCTCATTGAGTTCATGGAGCACACAGCCGGGGACACCATCAGGTCCCATGGATGCTGTGTTTTTTGCTTTGGAGAGAGCAGTTCTCACTTGGGCGCTGGAGATGTTTGGGGGGCTGCAATCGTTTGGTATAGATATCTCTCCTTTTGGGGGGGGAGAAGTTTGCACTGAACCTGTCAGCCAGTATGTTGGCAATGTCTGTAGGATCAGTAATCTTCACATCATTTTGAACTAGCTCTGAGCATATCTGGGAGTTTCCTCCCAGGTTTCTAACATAGCTAAAGAAGGCCTTATGATTGTCTTTTGAGTCTTTAGCTATTTTCCTGTGTCCATGTTTCTTTTTTATACTTTCCGAAAATCTCCAGGGTTTGCTCTTTATATTTTCATGCTTCAGTCGCTTCTCTTTCGGAATGGCCCAAGGTTTCTTGATCTGTATAATGTTTTCCATGAATCTGTTGCATTAATGGACAAAAATTGCATTTGAAGCTTTTGACAGTTTTTCTTGTGCAGGTATTGTAAGAATTTACATCATTACATGTTAGAATACTCATGTTGGCATGATGCACATTAAGTATTTTCTCGTTGTTAACAATGTAATCCCTCACATGTACACATTAACCACTAGAAGATTATTTCATCAACAACATGTTTTCTTGCTTGATAAATGAAAACCAGATTCTCTTTTTTCTTTTTGCAGAGCCAACAAAACAAACTACACTGCTCAAGTCAGGCTGCCCACCTGTCACATCACTGGCCTGTATACCCCTTCATTTAACCAGCCTTGTACCAGCCTTGTATGGCACACCCTAAAGTATTTTCCTATCCCTAACAATGACTTCCATCTTATTAGCATCAGTCCTTCCTGTCTAGTCTTGTATCAGGCTGTGACAGCAATGCATTAAGTAGACTAATACACCTGTGTGTGGTCTCTGATTTCTAACTTCTTCCCCGACAGACATCTGTACTTGAAAGAGAGCATTTTTTCCAGATGTTTGCCAAATGTGGACTGCCATACTGAAGATGAGAGTCCCCAGGAAATACTTAAGCCTTTGGATAGTGAGTTGAGGAAAAGTAAAGTTAGAATATAGGCATTACTGTGCCATCAGGAGAACATAAACATGTTTGCAGATATACAAGCCACAGTCATAGAGAAAGCAGTGGATGCTAAGGGAGTGCCACTTCTGGAGTTGTTAAAAAGATCTCTGGCTCACAACCACAATTCTGATGTCTGCCTCCCTGATATAAGCTACATTATGCATGATCTAAGTGTGAATTAAAGTCAGAAATCAAAGGTCAAAATAAAGTTTATTGTCATTTAGCCTACACAAGTGTAGTGTAAATGAAATTGCATGCATCAGGCTCGAATTGAGAGGACCTATACATACATACATACAATAACACATAAAATGGACATATATTTTATTTATTTAACATTTGTTAGCCAGGAAAGTCCAACATGGATTGAAGCCAATTTTCACTGGAGGCCCAGGTGGAAACACTCTGGATGCATGTCTTTCTAACATGGGAGGAAACCGTAGCACCCAGAGGAAACTCACACGAATGCCGGGAGGACATGCAGACTCTGCACAAAAGGCACCCCAGCCCAGAATTGAACTGGAGAACCACTTGCTGTGATGTGACAATGCTACCGCTGTACCACTGCACCATCCAATCATCATTTCATATAAGACAGGTTATTCTACCTACATATTACCACAATTTACCTTATCTATAATTTTCAGCAGCTGAATAATTTCTTATTGCACAAGTTCCTATTGTACTGTATGATTCTCACATGAATAAGGATCTAGTTAGTGTAATATTGCACATTTATTGCCATCTATATATTGTTAATGTTTAGAATCCAAACTATCTCTCTTTTATTTACTCCAAAAGAGTTGGCCATCCCATATCTTGTCAGTGTCTGGATTCCCTGAGATTATTGGCAGAGTTCAAGAGTCTCACCTGCTGAAGGAAGAAGCTGTTTCTGTACCTGGATGTTTTACAGTGCATGCTGTGGTATCTTCTGCCAGACAACAGGCATGTGAACAGTTCACAAGCAGGGTGTGTAGGATCCCTGATTATTTTTGTAGCTCTGTTGTGACAATGTGCTGTGTATAACTCCTGTAGTGCTGGCAGTTTGGAGCCTATCTTCTTACCACTTTCACTATCCTTTGTAGGGCTTTTTGGTCTGCAGCTGAGCAGTCCCCCTACCACACAGTAGTGCGAGGTGAATGAATGAGACCTGAACCTGATCTTCTTGCCACTTTCACTATCCTTTGTAGGGCTTTTTGGTCTGCAGCTGAGCAGTCCCCCTACCACACAGTAGTGCGAGGTGAATGAATGAGACCCGAACGTGAGGGGCGTCACCTTTATAATTAAGCAACATATTCCATTCATGTGTGGATAATACAGGGTTTATCCATTCTTTGTGTACTTTTGTCATGAAAGCAAAGGAAAAGGGACTAAGCAAAGCCGGCAATGGGTGAATTTGCATTACACACATGAAAAGGATATATTACTTTTATATCTCCTGAAATCCTCCACTTATCTCCTGAAAGTAGCATTTAGTGTTCCAGTCTCATGCCCACCCATGCTTCGAACAAATTTGCGAAAATAGTTTACCTGTGTAAATGTAAAGCACCATTTTTTGGGTCACTATTCATTGCAAAATACATGCTGAAAAAATATAAAAACACAGAAAAAATCATTTTTTGCATGGGGGAAGGCGGAAAGCTTATCACACACCTTAAAATTATATATATCAACTTTGTAATTGCACCAAAATGAAGAAAGGGGGAACCCTGAAAAGTGCACCACCAACTCTACAATAAAATAACTTTTTGATAAAACTGACAGTGATATTAAATTCTTGTTCTAAAGCCAAACAGGGAAAGTAGCGGCATAACCATGGAACTTTACCTGGAAAAGTGACCAGAATAATTCAGGATTCATTTCAGTGATTCTGCTTTGATAATGTTCACACACGTAGGTAATACGGTGGAAATAAATCCTACATATCTAATTGATCCGTGTTGTTCGGAAAGAAGAATAAGAAGGGAAGTCTTTTCCCCCATCTCCACTGCTTTTTACCATGGTCATTTAAGACTTACTGATTCACAGTGTATTCTTTTTACTTCAGTTGTTAGTCAGATAAATTGATTGTGTTAAATACATTCCTATAACGCTACCTTTTATTTTACATTCTGCAGTGCATAAAGTAGCTGGTTCTACCCTAATGAAACCTTGTGACAATTTTTGTATTTTCTGCACTAGGACATTGCAGTATACAGGACACAGAGCTTGCCTTCTTCATTTTAACAGGAATGTCACAGCTACAAGTAATGCAGAATACTGTCACCCATCAAACTTTGACTTTCATATGCTCATCCTCTGTAAACTGCTTTTATAGATTTAGAAACATGATACATAATTCATTCTTGACTAAGCAGGTTGAATGAATTAAGATGGCAATGTTTTCTAAGGTCTAACAGTGAGATGAATGTTGCCATTAAAACAGAGCAAAGAAAGGCTGACTACATGAATGCACATCTGGTGACTGCAAGTTTACTTACATTTATGTTCTGTTTACAAATAGAGGCATACAGTACTCATATTTCAGGATGTTCACATTTCCTAAATATGCAGGTTAATTAGCCAGCTTTTGATTCATTGCATGAAGTATAATACTGCACAAACAGAATGAGTTAGGAGTGGCAGAGAGAGAGAGAGAGAGAGAGAGACACACACACACACACACACGCATGCGTGCACACACAGACAAATACACAAACAAAACGAGTTAGGAGTGGCAGAGAGAGACACACAAACACATGCGTGCACACACATACACACACTCACACACACACACACACACACACACACACACACACACACACACACACACACACACACACAAATACACAAACAGAACGAGTTAGGAGTGGCAGACAGAGACACGCATGCATGCACACACACACAAATACACAAACAGAATGAGTTAGGAGTGCAGAGAGAGAGACACACACACATTCATGAGTGCACACACACACACAAATACACAAACAAAACCAGTTAGGAGTGGCAGAGAGAGAGAGAGAGAGAGAGAGAGAGAGACAGAGACACACATGCATGCATATACACAGACACACACACACACACACACACACACACACACACACACACACACACACACACACACATAGAACGAGTTAGGAGTGGCAGAGAGAGAGAGAGACAGAGATACGCATGCGTGCACACACACAAATACACAAACAGAATGAGGAGTGGCAGAGAGAGAGAGAGAGACACGCACATGCGTGCACACACACACACACACACACACACACACACACACACACACACACACACACACACACACACACACACACACACAAATACACAAACAGAATGAGTTAGGAGTGGCAGAGAGACAGAGAGACACATTCATATGGGTGCACACACACACACACAAATACACAGAATGAGTTAGGAGTGGCAGAGAGAGACACATGCATGTGTGCACACACACACACATACACACACACACACACACACACACACACACACACACACACACACACACACACAAATGCACAAACAGAATGAGTTAGGAGTGGCAGAGAGAGAGAGACACGCACGCATGTGTGCACACACACAAATACACAGAATGAGTTAGGAGTGGCAGAGAGAGAGAGGGAGAGACAGAAAGAGAGAGATAGACGCATGTGTGCACACACACACAAATACGCAAACAGAATGAGTTAGGAGTGGCAGAGAGAGAAAGAGAGACACACACGCATGCGTACACACACACACACACACACACACACACACACACACACACACACACACACACAAACACACAGACACAAAGACAGAAACAGAATGATGACCATTGTCTATGTCTAAGTAGTAGCAAAGAGTCATATATGAAGTACAACAAGCTGAATTTGTAGAAAATCAATAGGTAAATGTGGTAAAATAGGCAATATTTAAACATTACATTTTATTTAGAGATTGTAGTTACAGAATATTTCGCATGACATTTAAACAATTTGATAATCTAACAATAATAAAATAGCATCTAGAGCCTGTACATACCAACGCATCCTTTTATTCAGTAATGTGATGGGAATGCACTTAAAGCCAACATCCTAACATATCAGCTTAAATAATGAACTGAAAGTATTGAAATGTGTACATTTCTAACAATGTTCAGTTTAAAGGAAAGCATATATGTACACAGTATGAAAATAATAAGAATGTCACTATGGTTTGTTCTATTAAAATATTTATTCCTATGCAAATATGTAAATTATGAATGAATAAAGCTGTTAAAAAACACAGTTTACGAAGTAGAATCCTGTGTACACCACATTCTGATACATTCTGATAATTTTTGTTCAACATGTTCTAAAATACTGCATTTAGAGTTATGTAGGTGATTATATTGTTTCTTTTGCTCATAATCTGAAACAAGAACAACTGTAGTAAAAATAATAATTCACATCTTGTATTTGTTGAGTCTGCATTCTAGTAAATGTAGACTGTCTCTAATTCAAGCTGTGCTAAAGATACTGTCCTACTAGATGCTTTAGCTATTTTTTTAAGTATTTGTAATTGAATTTGCCAGGTTATAGGCACAATCATAATTAATGTCATGTTTCATTTATTATCTTAAGATTCTGTAATAATATTGTCTCTAGGACTATCAAAACTGATTACGAAACTACAAAAATAACTGAAATTACTTCCTGGAATAAGTAATGTGTTGAAATTTACTTGAAAGAATTTAATCCATTTTGACATACATATCCTTAAAAATTATAAAGGAAGTAATAACAATTATATCCACTACCTCTCCTAATATTTCAGTAGAAATAACCGAATCAAATTTAATTCCTAGAAAACTATATACAAGTCCTGCATAAAGAAAAATAAAAAAAATATATATGATACTGAAATTTTAATATTTTTCATACTGCTCATTATAGAAACAATACAGTTTTTAAAAGCAGCCAATTTCAGTATCACTGTACCCTATTATTTTGTCCTGTAATAAATATTTCAAAGTTAATCCTAATATTTAGTCAAATACCATCTAGAAAATAGATAGAAAATTCAGTGTAACAGAACATTTGAAGTACAAGGGGAATATGGCTCTTTTGGCCATGAATACCAGCTGGTCAGACAAGCTATTTGTAATAGTAACAGCGATAGTGCCCTCTGATTTATGAGAGGTTACAAAAATAAAAAGTTAAAATTCCTACTTACTGTACATGATAGAAGGGTGGTGGTTTTGTGCTAGCCTAAGAAAACAGAGAGGAGATTCCCCCTAATTTTTGTTAGTAGCCTGACTTTGGGAGCTGCCTGGATATGCCTTGGGGATAAGATTATGAGGTAGCACCCTTTTGTAAGGGGAAGGGTATGCTTTTTGGGCATGAGGCGTCTTGCAATTCTCTTTTGGAGTGCTGTAACATGATATGCTAGAAATAACACTTTACGACCTACATGGGTGGATCATGCAAATGATAGCATGCACATGTAATTATGACATTTCACATTGTGCTCTAAGGGAGGGGAAATATAGACTAATTAAAGAGAAAGCTTTTATCTGCTGGGATGGTGGGGCATCAATGCATGCTTACCACCTCCACCAGCTGTTCCCAGAAAGCCATTTGATGTGCAGCACTCCTAATTTGGTGGCCATGTTCTGAGGATGTGCCATGAAATTTCACCAAATGTTGGCAGTAAAAATTAGGATCAGTTTTAGTGCTTTAATAAACAAACTGCTGTACACCAAATACATTATCTTCACTATAATCATATAAATGTATTCATGTCTACCAGGTAAACTTTGATTATATGGAAGTCATTAGGTTTGGGGTGGAATTATTAATTGATTGCTATAGTAGCAAATGATATGATGAATTGCGCTTGTCTATCAATAAGACCCAAGTATGACCTGTACACCTGCAGTATAAAAGATATGTAACCCTAATAAAGTCATATGTCATCTATAGTGCTCATCCTTTGTTTTCTACAGTTTGTCATATTTCAGTTTTAATTCTGATTTCATGAACAATAAGACAATGTAAAAGAAATTCAGTCTCAAAATGGAGATAATGTCATTGAGTTTAACTTAATAAGCATGGACCATTTAAATGAAGCAATGGATTCAGGTCGGGTACCACTTTCAAAAAGTGTGCCATAGTTTACTGTAATGTGATATCCTTAGAAAGTTAATATAAAGATATATTTCTGGAAAGCTGCAATTTTTGCCAGAAATTAGCAATGACCCTAGTATTTATATAAAGCATTTGCCTGGTCACATATTCTCACAGGTATTATTTGCCAGGAAAATCCCCTCCATCTAATAAGGCTGAAGATCTTATACTTTGTTGGAACGTTTCTTATTAAAACTTTGCTAATTCCCCACAGATATTTATGTTTTATAACAGAAGTTATTTTAATGTATGGCTAGGCTAAGTAAAGTTGTAAATCAATTATAAAGTTAGATATATTTATAAAACATTGTCATACCTTATCTGATACATTCTTCCTTCATCTTTTGATAACCCACCTTCATCTAGTTACAAACATGTTCTTCTCTGTTGTGTACTTAAATGTTCACCATCCTGATCGCTGGAGGGCAGTTGCCTCATTCTGCTACTTGTTTCTCCATGTCTCCACTGAAAATAGACTACGCCCAGCTGGTCTTAATAAATGATATCTGTCTATACTAAGCAGGTCATTCTGTCTCAGTGTTACTTTTCATTTTAATCAGTTTACGTTTACTGAGCCCTAAATCGTAAAGGATATTTACGTTTGCACTTTTGCCTTCTTCATTTCTCAATGTTGAATATCAACATTTTGGATTTCTTAATGAAAATAGTTTCTGTTTTAGTGCATGTCTATCTTGTGATTGAAAATGTCCTGCAGTATCAGAGCACTTACTTAATTACCAAAATATTAAAACATTATATAAATACATAGCGGGGTCTCCATGGCATGGGATGCAACCATCAGAATGCTGCCTCTGTCAATCCAAAATATATCTTCTGTTAATTTTTAAAACCGGTAGGAAGATTAAGTAAACTTATTTTCTCATCCCACTGCATCTCTTGTAACTTTAATATTTTCCACATTATAATGAATATTGACAAAGTTAAACTGAAAAAAAGTGCATGCCCGTTTGATGTTCCAGCAGTGGTATTGAACATGTTCTAATACTGCATCTTTTGGGGTTGAGAACAAAACTAGGCTGTTATTTTAAAGAAATTAATTCTGAGATGATTAATAGCCTCAATTCCATATACAGAAAAATGTAATCTGACACAACAAGATGAGTATAACACAGCTTGGGATCAGTATAATACAGCTTAGGGTCAGTATAACACAGCTTAGGATCAGTATAACATAGCTTGGCAATACAACTTCATAGCACATAATGAAATGAATGTAACAAAATTAAACTGGATGTAGTAGTAATCAGTGAAAGTGCACACGGATCCTTGTGGATATTATCCTTCATTATCCAAGCAAAAGCACCTTGCAAAGGGGAATGCAATCATTTGGTCATTTTTGGACTATAACATAAAAAAAAAGTTCTGGCCATAAAAATAAACCATGGAACTAATGGTATTAACACATATGAAAAGATACTCCATAGATCAAAAACAATCTCATCAAAATTAAATGTGTTTATTTATTTTTATTTTTAATTTGCTGTTTGTTTACCAGGGGGATCCAACTGGACTAGTGGTTCATTTTTAGTGGAGGCCCGGGGAAAAAAGCTCCACACACAAATTATGAAGGACAGACATATATGCATAGACTTAGAAAACAAATTGTAGAAATATAGTGAATGATATACGTAAGTAAGAATAGAAATATGAAATTACTAGGGGAGGTAGAATGGTTATAGGTCTATAATTTGAGAATTGTTTTGAGGTGCCACCTTTATGCAGAGGAATGATATAGAAATTTTTCAAGAGTTTGGGGATATATTGCTCAATAATGGATCTCTATTGATCAAGATGGAAATGGGGTAAGAAATACTGTCTGCTGCCATCTTAAGATATTCTGCAGGGAGTAAGTCAGCTGCAAGGAATGTGGGCTTTAGTTTGTTTAGCAACTTTTTTATGGTACTGATTTGGATGGTTTGGATAGAAAACAAATGTGCAGTAGTTTCAGTTTCTGTGGGGATGAACAAGGAAGAGTCATTACTTGTTACTAGTGCTAATATGGAGTTGGTAAAGTGTGAGTTAAACTGGCTAGCTATGCAATTTGTAGTATTTGCTGTGGTAGTGGTTAAGAGTTGTCCAGGCTGTAGCAGTTTTTTGACAGATCTCCAAAATTTCTGAGGGTTGCTTTGATATTGTTGCTGGATCCTAGTATAATATGTTTGTTTAACATTCTTTATTTGTTTTTTGAATGCATTTCTTAGTTGCCAGTATTTGGTAAGGGAAGCTTGGCTCCTGTTTGACTGGTACTAGTGCCAGGCTTTGTCACTCTGCTTGAGAAGCTGTTTGGTCTCTTTAGAAAGCCATGGTACCTCTTTAGATTTAACTTGAATTATACTGGGTGGAGGTAGTTTGTTCAATATATCCAGGAACATGTTATTAAAGTACTGAACTACAGAATCAATGTGCAGATGTTTTAGTAGAGACCAATCACAACTTTGCAGAAATCTGGTGAAAAAATATTTTTTGTTTAAAACTACTTTGTATACATTATTTATTTATTTATTTTTTTGGGGGGGGGGCATAAATGATACCTAAGTAGATAGTTTGGTAGGTGATCACTAATGCTATCAGGGAGACAGCCTGAGTGGGAAGACAGAGATGGTTAGTTAGTGTCCAGTCCAGAATTGATTGTCTGTTACTGTGTTTGTCTATCCTGGTTGGAGATTTTATTGTTTGTGTGAAGCTATATAGGTTAATAAAGTTAGGGGGATTGTTAGAAGAGCAGGTGTCCCAGTCCAAGTTGAAATCCCCCATTATTATGGTTTCCTGGTTAGATGTGAAGGAAGACCAGAATAGGAGGTTTTCAATTATGGAGCGGCTGTTACAAGGAAGAATGTATACTGCTATTAAAATGAGGGATTTTTTTTGGAGTTTATGTCTAAGCAGGAGATTAGTATTTTGGTATTCTTGAGGTCTGGGGGGTTTAATTCTAAGATTTCTAGTTTGAGAGTTCCATTGTGTATGATGGCTATGTCTCCACCGTATTAATGTGTTCTGTCAAGTCTATGGATATTATATCCTGGGGTTAAGATTTCTTTGTCTTTTATGTGTGGTTTTAGCCATGTTTCAGTTAGTACTGTAATATTTGGGGAATAAGGGGTGAGGATTGCATGAAATTCATGTATTTTGTTTAAGACGCTCCTCATACTAATGTTGATTAGTAGAATGTCAGAGTCATTTCTTGGTAGGTTAGTGAAGTTGTGTGAATGTATAGTGTGAGCTGAGTAGAGAGATTGTTGGTGGGGTTGTGGGCCTGGGTTAGGGTGAATGTTTAAGCTGTGATAAGCTTATGTAGGAACAGAAGTAGTAGCTTGGGTGGATGCCTAGTATATTTAGTGAGTGATTGGGGAGAAGCTAGTGGGTGTAAGTATCTAAAAGAGAACGTTTTTTTTGTTGTAGCTATTAAAGAGGTGAGGAGAAATAGTAATGTATGCATGGGAAGTATGAATTGTGATGTTGATGGGATTGGTGGGTGAGTATAATTTAGTGATTTGTTGTGTGTGACAAGTGGTAAGATGGTAGGCTATAGTAAGTAAAATGAGGAGGTAGCAGTGTAGGGATAGCATAGCTAAAATTGTATGTAAAGCATGGTTATAAGTGACTAAGTGGTAAGAGTAGGCTGTAGTATTTATAGCAGTAACTGATTAGTGAATATAGTTGGTTGAGTATGTGTAGAGTGTTGTGGAGTGATTGGTTAATATGATGAAGAAGTGGGTAACTGGGTTTGAAGAGATGATTGGATGTTTAGGTGTGGTGGGTGTGTTTTTGGTCTCAGAAAATTTAAGTGTAGTGGGGTGGGTGGGAATTGAGGGTAGAGTAGAGGAGCAGAGTGAGCTTGAGCATAACAAGGGTGAACAGAGTGAGTAGAGCCACTCTGAGATAGTTAGCTGAGGAAACCTATCAAAAATCAGGTAAATTTGTGGCTTTCCAGTTCAATCAGAATATACTTAAGTAGTATTGTTTATAAGATAATTGTCTTGAATACAAGGTAATAAGCAATGTCTTCTACAATTTACTTTTTTTTTTACAAAAACAGATTCTATATTGCAAGTTTTGTTCAGTCAATTAAACTTGTTTAAAATATGGCTGAAAATAATACTTGATGCATGGAAGTGAGAAAATCCTAGTAATGGGGACCCAGGTGCGTCCACGAATGAGCACGCCAATTGAGAAAGTGTTTGTAGTAAATTGAAAGTAGAAACACTAACAACACTACTAACTGATATTTGTGTATGATTAACACGCCTACATATGTTGCCCAAGAGTTCTTGGATTTAAGAAATTAAAAGCCAGATCTGTTGGTGAAAGCACGAGTAGAAAATTAAGTTTATTTTGTGTGTCCACTTGTTAAGAGGGTAGGTTCTACGTTCACGGGTTCAGGCTGTTAGGACAGCTGTAGAAACAGAGGCAAAAGAATGCCATTAGAGTGGTGCTTTTTGGGGAAACAGAATAATACTGTAATCCACTAAAGCCTTAAACATGTATTGGGAGCAGGGGTTGTTGGGTTGATTCAGAGTTATTAAAGAATGCATTATACATTGAAAACTACTAAAACATTTTTAATGTTAATCATAACATGCAGGTGGAGCTACAATCAACCAGCAAAGGCTAAAACTAAGCTATGCTAAGTGGTTGATTAAAGGAAACAAACATTTCTTATGGGAACCATAACATATGGGTGTGGTATCCTCATTTATTAACAATGGCTGCATAAAACAGGAGGGTAAAACAGCAAATGTGTGACTCAGAGTTCATGGACATGCTCATTATCCTTGAGGTTTTGGCAAGTTAATTCTTCCAACTCCCTCATTAAGTAAATAAAGCACATAACTAAAAATGGCAGTACCTTGTATAAAATACTGACCTGAGAAAAAAACAAAATAATAAAAATGTAATTTCATTAAAAATTATTAAGTAATTTTGTCTGAATTTAACTCTTTTACACCTATAGCAACTTTCATTATACTAAACTCATAGATCCTTATGGTGTCCTAATATATTTTGTGTCTGGCTTCCTTTTATAATTGACTTACTAATTATTAAATAGGCAGCAAAAGAAAAAGTGAGGTGATTTAGCATTGGCATTTGTTAATTCATATTTACATGCATATATTCTTAACTGAGACAGCTACATTTCAAAAGGCATGGTGCAAAATATCATGGTGGGAGACAGAAAATATATTTTTACAGTCCACATATAATACATAATAACTGGAGATATTTTATTGTTAGTAGAATATTGTTAGTTGTTTGGTATTAATTATGAAGATACACAATTAGATTCATGAAGGTTAACACAATATATACTCTGTGTGTCCACTTGGAGGTACGTTTTCTGAATTCAAGAACAAATTCTGCTAGAGATGCACTTACATAGCCAAACTTGAGGCAAAGCTCTCTCCAGCCACGACTGGATTTGACAGTCAGGAGGAGAAGGTACCAACCTGCAACACCCCACTCACTGCACATAGACCCACCAAACATGCAACTGCAAACCACACACATAGATACACAAAGACATATTCGGAGGCTCTAAATAAAAACCTGCAGAAATAGCAGAGGTCTATAAAGCAGACACGCACGCAACCTACACCCACTAGCACACTGAAATTAACACATAACCTCCAAAACCAGTGTGACAGACAACCACAGACCTTAAGGCAAAACACCATACCTAACACACTAGTAATAGGTGACTCCATAGTCAGGCACACAGATGTCCCTCTCACCAGGCTGAACAAAGAGAAGGTCACTGTCAGCTGCTTGTCAGGTGCCAGAATCTGACACATTACCCACACACTCAGGTCACTCCATGACAAGTACAAATACGACTCTGTCATTATCCATGTTGGTGTGAATGACCTGAAACGTACCTCCCTGGACTACATGAAAAGGGACATAGAAGAGATCGCTGATCATGTAACCAAGGCAGGTACGACCCTAGCCCTGAGTGGCATCCTACCCTCACCAAGAATGATACCTCAGTATGAGGAAAAAATGATAAATTTCAACAATTGGCTAAGTTTCTGATGTCATTCAAAGGGGATCCAGTGTCTGTCTGCCTGGGATGACATGCTTGACAAGCCTCAATGCTTCACCAGAGATGGCTTACACCTGTCACCCCTGGGATTCAGGATACTGCCAAAGGCTCTTGCCACCCCCATACTGCCTTTTTTAGGCAAGGCTCAAAAGACGAATCCACCACCGTAACAAGTACTAGCGACAAAAAACTGAGGGTCATGCTGCTCAACGGTAGAAGTTTAAACCTCAAAATGCACTGTCTCAAGGCACTCCTCAATATGGCATTGATATTTGTGCAGTAATGGAGACCTGGTTCAAGGCTCAAGAGAGCACCCCAGCGATACCAGGCTACAACTTATATCAAACATTTCGGCCACAAAACCCGGACCGCAATACAAAGGGAGGAGGCTATCCATATTCATCAAGGATAATCACACCTCCAGGTTGCAAAGTATGATGCCTCAGAGATCATTCAAGTGCAACTTACAATGGGCAGAACTGCAATTCAGATTGTAGCTTGCTACAGATCACCATCTCTGAACCAAGACGCCCACTCCTTGTTCCTCGAGATACTGTAAAACATGAAGGTCCAACCGGACACCCTTATACTGGGTGATTTCAATTACCCAAACATTAACTGGGAAAACTACGGAAGCACTAATACCTTTGCTCAGCGCTTCCTCGAATATATAAACTCAAATGCCCCTGGACCAGCTTATTAGCACCCCCACAAGAGGTAACAATATACTGGACCTGGTTATCATCAGCATGGGGGATAAATGCTCCACACCTGTGGTAAATTCCTCATTGGTCAGATCAGACCATAAACTCATCACCCTAGATAGCCACATACCACCCTCATCCCCCTCCCAGGGAAACCACAGTAAAAAACTTCTCCAAAGCAAACTTTATGCTACTCAAGACAGAGATGGAAAATTTTGTTACTCCCACGCAGAATGTAAATATGATTGAATCAGCTGTATCCTACACAAAAGCACTCTACAAGCACTTACACGAGTGCATGGACCATGCTATCCCAAACAAGACCAAGACTCATTCCTCCAAAAAGAGGAAACTAGTCTGGTGGACCCCGGCCACAAATAAGCTCTACAATAGAAGGAAGAAATTATTACAAAAAAGAGTAAAAACCCAGGAATGGAAGGGATCACTGGCCAACCTTAGCAGAAAGCTAAGAACCCTCATAAAAACCTCTAAGGCCAACTTTGAAAGAAAAATTGCAACAGGCACCAAAGACAACCACAAGGCATTTTTTAGCTATGTCAAGAACCTAAACTGCAACACTCAGATCTGCTCTGAGCTACAGCATAATGGTTCAAAAGTCACGGAACCAACTGATATCACCAATATATTGGCAGATAGGTTCAGTGCAAACTTTACCACACCCTCACCACCTAGAGGGCCCATATCCATACCAGATGATTGTGCTGCCCCTGAAATCACAGACACCCATGTGAAAACAGCACACTCCAAAGGAAAAACACAACATCCATGGGACCTGACAGCATCCCAGGCTGCATGATACATGAACTCCAAAACAAATTAATCCCGCACCTTAATACCATGTTTAACCACAGCCTCACCTCAGGCTATGTGCCCACAGAGTGGCGCACGGCAACACTCATCCCACTCCACAAAGGAGTGCCACCACTGACCCTGGGAACTACCACCCCATCAGCTTGACGAGCCTAGTCTGTAAGGCCATGGAGAACATCATCATGGCACTCATAAACAAAGACATCGGGAACCTAGAAACTCTAGACCCTACCCAGTTTGGGTTCATAAAGGGACGGTCATGTCTCCTCAATCTGGTTGACTTTTTTGAAAAGGTCACTGAGGCAATAGATGAAGGGTAAGTGGTCCACACAGTATACCTTGATCTTACCAAGGCCTTCGATACCATTCCCCACTCGGGAATTATAGACAAACTCACTAACCTAAACATAAACCCCTATGTAACAAGATGGGTTGCCAACTGGCTCACAGATAGAACCCATTCGGTGAGAATAGGGAATGCTAGATCAGACTCCAAACCTGTGACTAGTGGAGTACCACAGGGCTCAGTATTGGGATCCCTCTTGTTCGGCATCTATTTCTCCGAGGTACAAGCAAACACGGAGGGATTATGGCTAACAAAGTTTGCAGATGACTGCAAACTGGGCACCATAATTGAGACTCCTACTGACGTAGACATCCTTCAGAGGGGTGTCACTGATATTTGCACATATTTTGCTTCTTGATGGATATTCAGTGCTATTTATATGATTAATTATGCAAATAAGCATATTTTTTCATATTTCTATAAATATCTCAGTAAACAAACTCTAAAATTAATTCATTGCTGTCATGTAAAAGCTTAAGTCTGACTAAATAAAAGTGATCTGACACTATATATCTAACGTGTACAGTTTTCAAGATATGAAATGTTATGAAACATTAGTGAAAAATATGACTCTGAGTTTGTGTGCATTATAATATACTACAGTATTGATGCAAAGACTGTGAGTACACTAGTGTCACTAAAAATATATTTTTTCCTGATCACTTTTTTCTCAGTGTTTTCCTTGAGAGGTTTAATAGCTTTTGAGTTTCCCACAAAAGGGCTAGTTGCACTAAATAAGGTCAACGTTCAGGTTGCATCCTATTTACTCAGAAAATAATTAAGTTCAATTTTATTAGCACGGATATAAATAGGACGTGCTGGAGGGATAGATTTATCACTCAGAGACTCCCTATGCTGTGGAATAAAATCCCGGTCCATGTGAGGCAGAGCACCTCGCTGACTCTGTTCAAGAGAAATCTAGACCTGTGGATGGGAGATCGTAGGTTTACCCCGGGAATCATCTCTGGGTCACTGCTGGACAGAGGCACAACAAACTAATGGGCACAGTATTTTTTCATATAAGGGGTGGCGTAAGCCACAATAATTTGGGCTAGGCTTATAAATGCCTTAGGGCAGATAGCCTAGTATAAACCTATGAACCTATGAACCTATTAATTCCTCCAATCTTTAGTGGGATAGTTCTTGATAAATGCTATAGATCCATCAGTATGATTATCAAAAAACAATGAATAATATTATGAACAAGATGGGGAAGATGCAGCAGGGAATTCTAAGCACACAGAAGACAAGACCAAACATAATACCATAGATAACTTGTGACCTTATGGAATGGCTGTGGAAATGGAAGTCATCCAAATTTCATTTTCCTTTTAATGGGATCAAATGGCATTTGTTTGCTGCAGTAACTTTCCCTGCTTTTCCAGCTTTCAGTTGCTTGTTCACTGCTTTAACCTCTGACGAAACAGAGTGTTTTTTTCAAAAATGTATTTTTTTTTATTACGTAGGCCAAAGAGCTGGATTTCAGTATGAAGTCCTTAACTGGTACAGAGCTGTTGCATACATAACTCTGGTCATCAGTTTTATTGAACATTTTATTATAAAAGGTTTAGAACTTGTTCATTACTCTAGAAGAGGATTAAATAGGTTTCTTATTTCCACGTTAAGTACCATCACAAGGGTGAATTTTAATAGCTCTGTCAGCCTGTTGATTTCTATGCCTACATACAAAGGTTTAATAGCTTTGCTGGCCCATCATAATCTCTTTTAAAGTAACATATTTTTTTGGTCAGGCACTTCATACCTGATACTCATTTCCTCCTCTCATTCTGCCACTACCAGTTCACCATTCTTGCTACCACTAGTAAGAAGCAGTCACCCTAACTGGTGTTGTGAAGAAACATGGGTGTCATTATTAGTGAGGGGGTAACTGGGGAGTTTAGCTCTTTTAGCCCTATCCCCTGAAGGACTCCTGTATTTAGTATGCACAAATAACCTATTAATGCATGCTGTTGTGGAGGAAGACTTATGGAGCAGATTAGCTACTGCAGTTTCAGCCTCCATGACAGAACAGAACTGTACTTCCCTGAAGTTGGAGAGACCAGGCTATTTACTGCCACTTCCGTTCTCTTTCCACATGGTTTTCCCCTCCAGGAGTATTATATAAACCTCATCCAAACAAAACCTTTATGCTAGCAGACTGTTCATTTCGTAGTACTTTTAGCTGACCCTTTTTGTCTGACATCTACTTCTTAATATATATATATATATATATATATATATATATATATATATATATATATATATATATATATAGTAATGACAGCAATTATCTGAAGCTCAGACAGAAATAAAATTTAAATGTGATAAAATCATTTAAGCTTTAATCAGCTTTTTGCCTTGTATTTCCAGTTAAAATCATTTTCTCACATTTCATCTGCTTAATTGCAGAGCTGAACTAAAATCATTATCTCACATTTAAGATGCTTATTTGCAGAACTGAACCTCAGTACCACAGTGGTACTACACTGAATTATTAATGCTGTGTTTAGTCTGCTTTTCAAGCACTGTAGGCATGAAGGGGACAATGCTGCTCACATCGCTAGCACTGCAGAAGGATGTAGTATCAATGAAACAGTAACAAGCTAGATCTTTGCTCTAACTGTTAGTCAGTTAATGCAGTGTTACATAAGCCTTACCATTCAAAAGGGCAAAGTCTGGTTAAATATAGCTATTTTTATTGACAAATGCAGTGTGCGACTGGAGATAAGGACTTAGATCAATGAAAAGATTAGATTTCTGTTTTTGTTATTCTAGTTATTGTGCCCTGAAAAAGTTATGCTGTGGTCTGCATGGAGAGATAAAGCCCTGACTACAGCCCAAGTAAGACTGGTGTGATTAGTGGCTTATATGACTGATGGCGTGGGTGTTACTGTCTCGGGAGATAGGGTGGTGATGTGGGTATCTCTTACAATGATCTCTGGTGGAGACAGGAGATGTTGTGGTCTGAGAGGAATAGTCCTTATAGGTAGTAGCTGAGTGGATTGTTTGAGCTGCTGAGGAGGTGGGGCAATAACCTGCAATGTCCCCCATTGCATTGTCAGATAGAGACATATCACCAGATCATTAAGGGAAGAAGGATCATGGATAGGCCATATATGAAAAAAAAACAGATTGATGATATGGACAGAGTGACCCACCAGGACACTCTTAAGTTTCACACTGGCCCCAATAAAATTTCAGCATTGACTTGGGGTAAGATGTCCTGCTGGTAGACCTAGCGAAGGACAAGGGGCAAAGGGATGACTGTCTAGAATGACAGAAGAGGACCACAAAAAATTGCAAAATTATAATATTCATGCAATTTTGTTTGTTTTTCATGACATAATGGTGCCTGTTTGCATTTATTTATTTATTTGTTTATTTTTGGTATTACAGAAAATGGATTCTTTCCATAAAGAGGGATTCTGGGACTTGCATTTTTTAATATAGTTGTGCTGACTGAGATTGTAAGATGCTTCTTTGCTGCTGAGTGGGGATGCAGGGGGACTAACTCTGAGAAATCACTGAAAATGTTTCTGAATATTGTTTTTCAAACTTTCTTCATTTTTCAACACCCCGGATAGCCTAAGTAGAATCACTTGTCAATGTTTCTTTATTTCTGTATTCTTTGGGTAACACATCATCAAATTGTTCAGGGTGGAGGATGTGTGACAGTTATAACTACAAAAGTGTACATGATTCTATTTGTTGTATTGTTTAATTTTATGCAACATGATGTTACAGTTTCAGTGAAATACACTGTCATTGTTTCATACTTGAGGGATTCTTGAATGAGAAAGTGCTTATGCATAACAGAATTGGACTGCTAGGAGTGGAAAAGGGGATGAATATGGGGAAATGCAATAACTCTGTAAAAGTAGTTTACATATGCAACAGGACTACATATATGGACATTGTCAGGTTCTTTTCTAAGATTTATTAGGGAACAGTGAGTCTAAATGGAAAAATTCAGAGAGTATTTGATATAGGTAGGTGTGGATCCAAATGAATAAATGAATTAAGATATATAGGTCCTTAAGAAAATTATGATTGGAATGGCAGTTTTAATGGTCACCTCAGCTTGTTAACAACACAAAAAAGCAAATGAACTATCCAATACTGGTGGGTGCATAACATATGGAAGGATAGTCTAAAGGCTAGTAAAACTTGGAGTATCAAAAACAGGAGTGAATGGTGGGAAGATCGGGGAATCCCTAAATCAGGGAAAAGGACATCAACAGTGATTCCTAGGGTTAGATAGTTTGACATTGTAATACAGTCTGAAGAAGTGATCTGGGTAGATCGCAAAAGCGCTTACTTCTTTTTGTTTAATAAAAGGTAAATCTGTCGTGGAACTCTGCAACTTCCTTATTCTACAGTTCCTAGGGATGTACAGTATTGTGTGATCTGGTGGTCCCAGTGGGTGGGCTTTAACACATTTTGGTTCAGTCCAAGAATCCTCTTCATTTAGCTCTTCCAATGAAGTCTTGGAAATATATGGGAACGTGTGAGAGGGTTTGAAGAATTTACAGATAGAGGGTTGGAATGTAAGGTGTTTAAATATAAATATTCAAATAAAAAGAGAAAGGGTAAATGGTAGATGGTAAATAACCAACCAGTATAGAAAAAAACAAAAAACAAAAAGAAACCAGTAGATGGGGAGCAAAAGTCTAAATGATGTGTTCTTTTAGATAATTTTGATAACTCTGAAGTGTAAAGAAAAACATAAGTAGCAATGGTTGTAAGTTAGAAGGAATGAGCTCCAACAATCTAGAAGAGAAAGAGAAATGAATAAAAGTTCTATTGTAGTCCCATTGGGATTGCTTGGTACAGGTCAAAAAGATAATTGAATAGGAAGATGGATGGCTATGAAATGCAGGGTAGGACTGTAGGGCATAGTCCTATTTTACTTTTCTTTTCCAAGTGAGGATGATCCAGTCCATCAGTTGAGGCTGGTCAGTAGGAAGACTTGGTTTTGGTAGCAGAAAAGTATAATGCAATGTTAAAGGATTACTTGGACAGGTTGCTTGGTAAAAAAGTGCATCACTGAAGTTATAGGGTACCTTTGAAATATCTCTTAGAGAAATAAGGGATATTTGGAGGACTATTGCAGATGATGACACAGGTTTCATAGGTTCATAGGTAGGTACTAGGCTATCAGCCCTGGGGCCTATATAAGCTGAGCCAAAAAAGTTCCCTGGCTGTCGCCACCCAAAAAAGTTATTTTCCTGTGCCCCTGTCTAGCAGAGCCACAGAAGTGATCCCAGGGGTGAATTTCCTATTTCCCATCCAATTGTCGAGATTTTTCTTAAAGAGGGCTAATGAGGAACTTTGCTTGACATGAATGGGTAGTCTGTTTCAGAGCATGGGAAGTCTATGGGAAAGGAATCTATCCCTCCAGCATGTTCTGTTTATTGTGGTGGGAAGGTTTAGGTATCTAGAGTGTGTGGCTCGGAGGGATTGGGGTTTCTTTAAGTGTAGCATGTCCAACAGATCTGGGTTTGACATGGCTTTGTATATTAGGCAGAGTTCTCCTCTGAGTAGGCGATAAGCAACAGAGTAGAGCTGGAGTTTTTTGAGACGGTCTGCGTATGGCATCTGTTTGAGGCCAGTAATCCTCTTAGTGAGGTATTTCTGTGGCCTTTCTAGTTGTTGTAGATGTCTTGCAAGGTACATGCCAAACGAGGTGTTGTACTCTATAATGGGTGTGATGAGTGATGAGTAGAGAGAAGCAATGACCTCTTTTTTTCTGGAGGTGAACCCCTTTGTGATGAGGTGTGCCACGTAGAAGGATTTCCTTACTACTGTGGTGATGCAATTATCAAAGGAGAGACTACTGTCCACCTGTGTCCCAAGTTCTCTTATTACACTTTCGGTGTTTAGTAGGCTACCGTCTATGTGGTAGTTCATGGGTACAGTGTTTTTCCTAAAGGGAATGATTGTGCACTTCTTGGCCTTGAGCTTGAGGCCATGACTTTGACACCAAACATCAGTCTCAGTAGGCCCCTTTTTATAATGTTCACATCATTAGGCAATTCTGTTATGGCACCTAGTTTACAGTCATCTGCGAACTTCATTAACCAAAGACCTGCTGTATTAGCCTGGACTTCTGAGAGGTAGATGCCAAACAGGAGAGGACCCAGGACTGAGCCCTGTGGTACTCCACTTGTCACTGGTCTGAAGTTGGATGAGGAGTCATCTACTTTCACTGTGTGGGTTCTGTCAGTGAGCCAATTGGCCACCCACCTTGTGACATAGGGATTTATGCCCAGTCTAGTGAGTTTATCTATAATTCCAGAGTGGGGGATGGTGTCGAAAGCCTTGGCAAGGTCAAGATAGGCTGTGTGCACCACCTTACCCTCATCCACGGCTCTGGTGACTGCTTCAAAGAAGTCAATCAGGTTTAGGAGACATGACCTACATTTTACAAAGCCAAACTGAGTGGGGGTCCAGAGTTTCAAAGTTACCTATGTCCTTGTTTATAAGCTCCAAGGTGATATGTTCCATGACCTTGCAGACCAGGCTCATCAGGCTAATAGGGCAGTAGTTCCTGGGGTCTGTGTTGGTGCCCTCTTTCTGGAGTGGGATAACCATCGCTGTGTACCATTCAGTAGGCACAAAGCCTGATGTGAGGCTATGATTGAACATGGTACTTAGGTGGGGTGCCAGTTTGTTCTGCAGTTCATGCAGAACACAGCCTGGGATGTTGTCAGGTCCCATGGATGCTGTGTTCATGACTTTGGAGAGTGCAGACTTTATTTGTGCAGCCATGATTACAAGGGCTTTGTATTCTTCTGGTATAGTGATGGGCCCTTTGGGGGTGAGGGGGGTGAAGTTTGCACTGAACTTATCTGCCAGGATGTTGGCAATATCAGTTGGTTCTGTATATCTAGTGTCATCATGCTGTAGCTCAGAGCAGATCTGAGTGTTGCCATTGAGATTCTAGACATAGCTGTAGAATGCTTTGTGGTTGTCTTTAGAATCAGTGGCGATTTTATTTTCATAACTAGCTTTGGAGGATTTTATGAGGGATCTCAGCTTCTTACTAAGGCTGACCAGGGAGTTCCTGCAATCAGGGGATTTTACTCTTTTTTTGCAACAGCTTCATCCTTCTGTTGTAGAGTTTGTTTATGGCAGGGGGCCACCATACTGGCTTCCTTTTTTTGGAGGGTAGTGTTTTGGTTCTGTTGGGGATGGCACAATCCATGCACTCATGTATGTGCTTATACAGTGCATTTGTATAAGTTTCAGCAGTCGTACCTCTATTTTCAGTCTGTATGGGTGTCATGAAGCTTGGCAGTTCTATCTTAAGAAGCATGAAGTTGGCTTTGGAGAAGGTTTTTATGGTGGTTTCCTTAATGGGGGGTGGGGGGCAGGATATTGATGTCTAGGGTGATTAGTGGTTAGATCTGACCAGCAAGGACCTGACCTCTGGCGTGGAACATCTGTTGCCCATATTGGTAATGACCAGGTCCAGGATATTGCTACCCCTGGTAGGGGTATGGACAAGCTGATCCAGGGTGTTGGAATTTATGAATTCCAGAAAGTGTTGAACAAATGAGTTAGTACATGAGTAGTTTTCCCAGTTGATGGTGGGGTAGTTGAAATCGCCCATTATTAGGGTATTGGGCTGTACCTTAATATTATCCAGGGTATCAAGAAACATGGAGTGGTCATCCTGGGGCATGGCAGGGGATCTGTAACAAGCTTCAACCTGAATTGATGTCTTGCCCAGTGTTAGTTGCACTTGGATAATTTCAGATGCATTATGTTGAGCAACTAGCCTGGAGGTGTGGATATCCTTAATGAATATGGACATGCCTCCTCCTTTAGTGTTTCAGTCCAGATTAGGTGGCCGAAAGGTGTGGTATGAGTTACAGCCTGGTAATGCAGGGGAGATCTCTGGAGCCTTGAACCAGGTCTCCATCACTGCACACAGATGTCAATGTTCTCTATTTTAAGGCGTGCCTCGAGTGAGTGCATTTTGAGGTTTAGACTTCTAGTCTAGCATTGAGTAGCATTACCCTCAGATTTTGTTTGCTTATACCTGCTACAATGGTGAGTTTGTCATTTGAACCTTGCCTAAAAAGGCACCATAGGGGTGGCAAGAGCCTTAGCCAGTATCCGGAATCCTAGGGGCGACAGGTGCAGGCCATCTCTGGCAAAGCATTGTGGTCTGTCGATCATGTTGTTCCAGGCAGGCAGACACTGGATTCCCTTAGAATGACACCAGTTTCACTTTTTTCAGGGAAATAATTGTTCAGGCTAGTTAAATTAACTATAGATGAGGACTGTGTGGGAGAGAGTTTGGAGCTTAAGGTGCATGAGTTGTCTCATGATGCTTAATTGGTGAATGACCTAGTAGATTAACAGTGATAATGCCAACTCTGTTGCCAGAGGGAACCAAAAAGATAGCAGCAGCTACAGCAAATGGTGTGTATGATGAGGTAAGGGAACAGGCCCCTAAAAGTAGAGAACAATACTGTTTGATGGACTAGATGGAAGGCAAGATGAGTGGGTGAATAATGGTGAGAGATAATGACAACAGAAAAAGAGGTGGTAATCTGTGCATTGCAAAAGGAATTATACCATACATGGGTAATAGTGGGAACATTTGGGAAATAGAGAAAGATGTGAATATAAGGGAAACTGATTCCAGTAGTACTTGAAAGTGATACACATGACTTGGTTAAAGACAGAATTTCTTCATAATTGGGTGTAATGGAGAACTTTAGGAGAAGCAGAAATGAAGCTGATAGCATTCATACTGATGCATAGGAAGCACAAATGACTGGTACAAAGCAGTCACAATTATTGAGGTTGAAGCATAGGAAGGAGAAGGGAGGATGATGAGGGAAATAAATATTGGAGTTCAGATGCATAATCAACATTTTTTAGCAGTTTCACTGAAAAGCTATACAAAGAGAGTGAGCAAGAAGAGCTATATCAGTTAGTGGGCCCAGTCCTCAGAAAAGAGACTAAAAATGTGCTAGCTAGGGAAATTATGCTAAATTTGATAACTAATGTAATCAGTCAGGTGCTGAAGTGTATATATGTATATATATATATATTTTGATGACCGGGGATGTCCACTGGGCTCAGATAGCCTGTTTTTAGTGGAGGCCCAGGGAGAAAAGCTCCATATTACAAAGTTTAGATACAGATACAATATAGAAAAGACGAACCATTTACAATTATGTTTCATGCTAGAGAGCAGGTGTAATTTCTTAGGTACATGTTACCTTTGGATACCGACACAATATTATTAATGAACAATTTACAGTTACATTTCATGTTAGAGAGCAGGTGTAAATTCTTAGGTACATGGTACAAATTTGATATTTACAATATGTACATATGTGTGGTAGCCTATAGATCATAGCTACAGAGGCTAGTAATCATAGCTGGAGAGGGGTTTAGAGGTGGAGAGAGAATTACAGTACTAGGTGAGGAGAATGCAGTTGCATCTTCTGTTAGAGTAAAGGTAGGAATGTAACTGAGATTTAAAGTTTTCAAAGTTTGCACAGGTCCTTAGAGAGGAAGGAAGAGAATTCCATTGTTCCACAGGATAGCAGGAGTTGACCAGCATGGTGATTGGGTTTTCGGACACAGATTAGGTTTTGGTGAGTAGATCTGAGAGTTCTCTGAGGGGTGTAGGGGAGAAGGATGTTACATAGAGCAGGGCACTTAAGAGGGTTGAAAGATTAGTTTGTGGGCTGTGGTAATCTGAAGATAGTTTAGATGGTTGGAGAGTTAAAGCCAGTGTAACAAATTAAGGGCAATACAGTGATGGGAGGAGTATTTGGCTTTGGTGACAAATTTAGAAATCTTATTATAACAGACTTCCAATTTTGAAGTGAGTGTGGCAGATAAGTTAGTTAATAGAGGAGCGCCATACATTAGGGGAGTAGATAGGTAGTGGCAAGCATTTATCTGGTGGAAGGAGAAAAAAATCGGATGTTCCTGTATAGCATACCAAGTTTTATATGGGTTTTCTTAATGTTTTGCTGGATGTGAGTGTCAAATGTCAGGTGTTCATCAATAGTGACCCCAAGTAGTTTGGCAAAGGGAACAACCTCTATAGCGGAGTTGTTTTGGCTAATGATTTGGAATGAGTTTTTATCAAGAGGGGAAGCTTTTGAGGGAGAGAATAATAGTATTTTGGATTTACTGGCGTTTAGTGAGAGGTGAGTCTGAAGCATCCAATTTTCAGTGGTGGAGAAATCAGCTTGGGTCAGTGTCTGAAGCTCTGGGTGGCTGGTGGCACTGCAGATTAATGTGGAATCATTTGCATATTGTACAATTTTGGTATTGGGTATGGCTTTATGGAAATTGTTAATAAAGATGTTAAACAGCATTGGACCAAGTATGGATCTCTGGGGAACCCCAGTGGGGGTGGGAAGGAAGGTTGAGGTGCCTGTCCCCCATTTTACAGCTTGAGATCTATTGGAGAGGTAGCTAGAGAACCAGGATAAGGTATTCTGGGAGAGATTAAGGTCGGAGAGATGGTTTAGGAGATGGGTGTGGGAGATGGTATAGAATGCCTTGGACAGATCTAGAAGAATAGTAGAAACTATTTTTCCAGAGTCCCGGGCAAGATTTTACTGTCTCTAGGAAGGAGAGAAGTGCAGTGGTTGTACTATGGCCTGGACGGAAGCCATGTTGGGTTGAAGTGATTAGTTGGTTATTGGCTAAGAATGGCATGAGCTGAATGTGAATGCATTTTTCTAGTAGTTTGGAAATTGGGGAGGGGATGGTTATAGGGCAGAAGTTGGAGATGTTATTGTTTTTGCCTCCTTTATGGAGAAGTAGTATGAAGGTAGTGCGCCATAGTTTGGGAACATAAGATTCTAGCATGGATCTATTGATCAGGATGCTAATGGGAACAGCGATACCATCTGCAGCTATTTTTAGGAAGGAGGATGGGATTTTGTCAGGGGCATTGAAGCAAGGTTTTAATTTGGAGAGTAATTTTTTTATATAGGATGTTGAGATGGGTTTAAGGTTGAATATAGGTGGAGGGTTGGGGTGGAGGGTGTTGTAGGTGGTGGTGACGAAAGGGTGGATTGAGGGGAGGGGTTACTGTTAAGGAAGGTTTTGGTTAGTTCAGCTATGGAGTTAGTGAAGAAGGAGTTGAACAGAGAGTCTATTTCAGGGTCAGATTTGCTGGTGTCAGGGCAGGGGTTGCTTTTGGTACCTGGGTTGAGAAGAGAATTAATAGAGTTCCAGAATTGTTTTGAGCTTTTAGATTGGTTAGATTGGAGTTTAATATAGTAGGACTTTTTGTCTCTGATGATTTGTTTTTTAGCAAGGTTGCGGAGTTGTTTATATTTAAGAAAAGTTTCAGGCTGCTTGTTTTGATGGTATGTTTTCCAGGATTTGTCTCTTTGTAGCATACATTTTTTGGTATCTTTGGTTGGCCAAGGGGTGGATTTGGTTTTTACTCTTTTTGTTCTTGGTGGTGCTAGGGAGTTGAGGATGTTTAAGAAGGAGTTGAAAAATTCTGCGGCATTATCTAGTGGAAGGGTTTTAAGTGGGTTCCAATTTGTTTGTTTCGGAGAAGGAAGTTGGGTCAAAGTTTGTGAGGTTACGTGTGTGGATGACTTGGTGTAGGTGAGGAGAGAAGTGGGTACCTCAGTAGATAAATGCGTGATATATATATATATATATATATATTTATTATTTTTTTTTGATAGGTATGCTTTTTGAAATGCCAGCATTGATCAACTGGGATTCAGTATTGTGCACTTCATTAATTAGGCATAAGCCCATATTTATGTATATGTGTGTGTGTGTGTGTGTGTGTGTGTGTGTGTGTGTGTGTGTGTGTGTGTGTGTGTGTGTGTGTGTGTGTATATATATATATATATATATATATATATATATATCAGATACAACAGTCTAGGGGGAAAGAAAAGGGAGTAGACAGGAGGCTAGGAGAGGAAGGAGGAGTTTAACACGGGGAGCAAAAGGAGCTAATTCTGTACCCTGTAATAAGTAGGGGAAAAGGAGGTATAGTTTTATTTCAGGGAGATAAGTTTACAGTGCAAAGTTAATTGTCCCTTCATGTCCTGAATTTGTTGTGTGGGTTCATCCTCCTTGTTTGTGGGGTGTAGGGAGTGGGTTTGCTCCTCTATTGGTCTAGATGTTATGGGCTAGCTGATGGTACTTTCATACTAGATTTGAAAAGCTGGAATATTATAGACTGAACTCATTGTGAGTCTGAAGAAGTTCGTTAAGGGAGGAGGACATCCCTCCACCAGTACGGGTAGGGGTAAGTCCTTTTGAGATTTATGATGATTGTGAATTGGGAAATAAATAATCCTTGACCTTTACAGGTTGTGCTATGTGCCACTGGGAAAATATGCTAAGTGGTAAAAGCTGAATTCCTCTGTTAGGTATGATGCTGAACTCTTCAGTGTTCACAGACTTCATCTGAATTCAGCATACCCAAGATCAATAAGGAGGCAGCTAAATGGTGTAGGATAAAATAGCATGGGCTTCAGAATGTATGGCTAGTGCTTTTATACCTTTGACAGTTTGGGAGCTGGAAGTCTTTTTCATTTATGCTGTATTTCATATAATAATGATAGAACAATTAGGTTATTGATGATTTTTAGATGTACATAAGATGCAAATGAATTAGTTATGACTGTTAGAAGAATTTTAAGATTTATAAACGTGTTTTAAATGATTACACATTCAGGTAGTTGTGCACTTTTTTCTTAGTCTTTACTTTCTAAGATACTCTGACCTCTTCACTTCATTTGGGCTGCTAAATTATTACTATTATTTACTTTATTTTCTGATATCCAGTTACATACTGTGCAATCCTGGTGCACTTTTTATATTAGGTGAATGATTTGCTACTTCTCATTACTTTTCTAGCTACTTTCACCTCTCTGCCCCCTTTTGACTGATAGGAACTCATCACCTTCATCCCCTCTCATTTTCTTTTTATTATACTCTTTATAATGTCCAGAAATCTCCTGTTCAGTTCCTCTTTCTGGCACTTGCATCATGGTTTCCAGTTTCTGGCTATTATATTCTTCATCTCTGTTGCCATTAGTCTTTATTGCCTACATTTCTTTTTTCTGCCACCCCCCCCCCCCATTACCTATACCCCACATACAAAATTCCTAGACATTTTGTCTTGGTATTATTATTATTATTATTATTATTATTATCATCATCATCATCAACATCATCATCTTCACATCTGCATGTGCATAAAACTACTGCAAGAAAGATAAAAAACAAAATAAAAAGCAAAACTTTCTCAAACTACATTATAATAACCTTACCTCTCAGATTATAGCAGCTCATGTGAAAACATTTCTCAAGCACAAAGTATCTAAGAACATAACGTGATAATTATTTACTTCTGGGTTCCCACTTCCATAACTGTAGCTAGAGACTCATGCATGCATTAAGTGATAAGCCAAGAACCAAGGAATTTATGAAACAGTGATGTCATGCCATCAGTGCTGTTATCAAAAGAAAAAAGACAAATTGAAATAACAGATGATGTGTTAAAATACTTGCAACTGTGTTTGTTGTATTACAATATATATCCACATGAAATACAATATATAACAAATTAAATTAGTGTGCTGTTGGCATACAAGCCTAAAGCCATGCTTGTCCATTGTGTGTCTGTCCACAATAAAAACACAAGCAGCTCCTAAATGTTGCTAAGTGAACACTGTCAAACAGAACTGATTCTCGACCTAATCAGCATGTAGTGACATAGCCTTCTATGAAGGTTTATCTGAACAGTAGTTTTATTAGGAAAAGGCTGTTGACAGTCAAGACCAAGAGGGCCTAGATTTATTTGAATGCACTGACACCTATTTTTTAAATAATTGGATGGTTAATCCTGAGTTACTGTACCTTATCGTCAAGTTACTTTACTGGTGATGTCCACATATCAAGTTGTATTGCTAAAGTCTATCTTGTTCTCAGCTACAATTGTTTTTGTGCTGATGGTTCTTCTCTATTTCCCTTTAAGATTAATAATTTAATATTTTGAGCTGCCCATCAGTTTTTAGACAAGTGAACACTGTGAATGTGCAGTTTGAAATTTCAAAAACTCTCAGAGCTTACCTAAGTTACTAAGTGAGGGATCAGTAAAAGCAAACATTTTACCTCTTTCCGTTTTTTCTGATAATACAAAGATTCTTATTTTATTTTGTTTTGTTGGGCTCTATTCCCTTGTTTTCTAATCATTCTATTCGCATTGGAGCTTAAGTTTTTTTCAGACACACAGACTGAGTTTATTTCTTCTAGATGTTCATCAATATCAGTCGGATTTAGTTTCATATATTTCTCTTTGCCTGCTATATCCATTATATACACCTTTTGTATATTGATTTTTCAAATGTATCTGCAGTGAGACCATTGTGATTTCCTGATGAGTCATGAAAATATTTCCAGTGCATTAGGTGGTGTGGCCATCATTACATACATAGAGTCTTGGACTGTGAAAAGTTGACCTACAAGATGTATGACTTTAGGAAGTGGGCCTCACTGTGGTTGACAGGGTATAGTACTAAATGGTTTGAATCTGGCTTCCTAGTTTGTAAGTGAAAGATAATTAGCATATTTTCCTTGTGACTACATTTCTTGATGATTCTTCATACTATTTCCAAATTAGTAACCAGGAAATCAGTTTTATATAATGTTCAATGTGCTGAGAGACTTTGATCCTTTTTCTCAGCCATTAATCTGGAAAGAAGATGTCCTGAAGTGCTGGCTGCTCATATTTTTTTCACAAAACCAGTATCATAGTGTTCAGGGATAAAAGTCCACCTACAGCCTAAGCAGCCAGTTTGATTAGTGAGTCAAGCATTTAAAGCATGATGAAGGGTTTACACAGGGGCATATCTTACAGCTGACCTCTGGGGAAGATTGGAGATACATGGGGGAGAGGTCTTTTCTTTGGGGAGCAGGTCATTTTCTTGGTTACAATGGAGATGGGATGAGACACCAGCATGCCCATTGCACATCTTCCCCTCAGTCAGTACATATGTGTTTTGGCAATGAGATCTAGTGCATAAATTATTTCTTTTTCTTTGCAGCTTATATGATGCTGTCTCAAGGTGCCTCATACTCTTCACTGGCCTTGAACTTGAGTCAGAGAATGTCTTAGGCAGGTTTGTCAGGTTCAGTATTTGTGATGAACAAGGAGGGGCATTCAAGGTCAGCTGATATTCCAAACAAAATAAGAAGAGGAACAGAACCAAACTGTAAGTTGAACTAAGAATGCAACAAAAAGCACACACTGCTGTGAAACTGGAGGAGTATGAAAACACCAAAAACAGCATCACAAGTGATCACATCAAAGATATTTTTAATAAAGTTCTGCACTTTTGTCCTTCAAATACATAAACATAAAAATACATAAACAGACATCATCAGAACTAGAAGTCAACACTCAAGACTCATACAAATAACAATCTCACTTGTCACATGGATGTGATTAGCCAATCAAAATGCAACACACAGTAAAATATAAAAATGCATTTGTCTGAATAAATAAATGAACTATTTGTAATATTTTAAACAGAAATAGATGAACTCTAAAAAAATCAGTATAAAAAATAAATAATAATGATAATAAGTATTATATAATAATAAATACTACTTATATATGTCCAAATCTATTATAGCTTAGCAGCACAAAGTTTTAAAACTATAAAAATTGATAAAGATTCATTGAGACCAGGTGGTGGTGTTGAATCACATCTTTATTGCCACAAGTGTTTTTTTTTTCCATTCAGAATATGAAATGACTTGGAAATTTTATTTAAGGTATCTTGGCAATATAGTTATTTCATGTGAGGATACCAATATCAGAATTAGAATTCATTTGACTATATACAAAATTTGTTACATTTCTTAAAGTTTACCTGTTCTCATACAAGAGCTTCGGTTAATAACTTAGATGGGACTATTTCACATAATAATGGAGACTTTTGTCCTAATATATATTGAAATCTTTCTTTCTCTAACAGGTAGCTTATTTTTTGAGCTGTCACCCTTTTTTACACAAAAAGGGATTTGTCAAGGAGCACTTGTTTAGACTTGCTAGGATTGTTTCAGACAACAAGATGTTTTTACAAGAAAAGGACAAAGAGAGGAGTTACTCTTTGGATTTGTTAAAGAGTGTAAGTGAGGAGGTTACTAATAAATGTGTATCCTTTTATAAACCATTATTTTGTTCAAGGTTTGATATTTATAAAAATAGTTTTTAATAAAATAATGGTGGTCATGCTGGATCTTTTTGATATTAGAACATAACAATTACTCAAAGATGCTATTTTAGTAACTGTAAGATCTTTAAGTGCAATTTGATTTGCACAATTTATTGGGGAGCTGCCCATCTTGTGTACACAAGAAAGGACCCAAGTTAAAACATGTGTTTGAGGAAATCAGAAAAAAAGATGTTTTAGTTGATAGGATAAGAAAAGGCACAGAAGTGTGATAACGGTAATTAATGTGAATTTCTTTTTGAGCAAGGTCACATTTGCTTAGAAAACAAATCCTCTTCTAATGTATTTTTAAATCACTGTAATTGAGGTACACCTGGTATAATATATACAGCCCTCCATCCATCCTGCCCTTTCTTCTATGTTTGTAAAATTGAAGGAATGTTTAGAAAGTGTATATATATATATATATATATATATATATATATATATATATATATATATATATAAACACTGATATGGCATTTTAAAAAAGAAAGCCACCAATGTCTTATATAGGTGTGTGCTGGTCTGCCCAGGTTTTGTTAAATTTAAATTTGGCATTATTGATAGAATTCTAAGAGATCTGAGAGGTGGGCAATGGAAGTCAGTGTTAGAATATAAAGTACTCCTCTGGCAATTAAGATTCAGTTCATGTTGGGAGAGTGGCCTAATGGTTAAGGTGTTTGCCTTACAAACACAAGGTGCAGGGTTTGAGTCTCACAAGGGATAATTGGCTAAGCTTAAAATGGCTCGCAAGGGCAGTTAGCCTAGTATGAACCTATGAATAAAACCATAATGTCTTAATTAATCATTATCAGTTTTACCAGTTTCAAAACTTTGTGCTGCTAATCTATAATGCATTTTATATATGATCATTATTTATTATTTTGTATTTTAGGGTTCATCTATTGCTGTTTCAAATATTAAGAATAGTTCATTTATTTATTCAGACAAATGCATTTTTGTTTTACTTAGGTTGTATTTTGATTGGGTAATTATGCTCATGTGACAAGTAAGATTGTTATTTATATGAGTTTTGAGTGCTGATTTACTAGTTCTGATGAACTCCATTTGTATGTATTTGAAGGATGAAAGTGCTAAACTTTATTGGCAATATCTTTGACACGATCTGCTGGCATTCAGCTATGAGGGAGGTACCAAACTTCTCTGTTTCACAAAGTTTGGAAGGTGAGTTATATAGCCTGCCATCAATTCAGTGTGACATTACTTTCGAAGTATATGCATCCTTGGTTGTGTTTTGTATGCATCAGATCTCTACACACAAATAAGGCAGGATGTGAAGAAAATTAGGTTGCCTATATTTATCAATAAGGCAACAAGTATGTTGCTGAGAGTTATTTTGTTTATACTAGCAGTGGTGTGCATTGACTGGGAAGAGCTGTAAAACTGATACTGACTTTCTATGTTGCAACGTTTAGAGCACTAGGCAGCACAGATGCTCTTCAGTTATTAATTTACATCAGAAAAATAAGGCAAAATGCTATGTTCTCTTTGAGACCAGCGGAAATAGGAGGCAACAACCTACTAGGATATGGCTCCCTCAAGGGTATGTATCGAAGTCTTCCCTCTCCCTATAATAGGTTTAAGTGATACACTGCAGCTTCTCTAGAAACTCCAGATTTTTATACAACTAAATCTGATCTTCAGGGAAAGAATTTATTATGCAGTTAGTGATAAAGGAAAATAACCTTTTATGGTAAACAGATTCTAAATATTGGACTGCACTAGTTTTATTGAACCCCTGATGACAGTTATGTTCCCCCTTCCTTGTCCAAATAACAGCTAGCTGTTCACATAAACTGGGCATCTAAATATAGGAAGCAAATGTAAGCCAGATCTTACATCCAAGCAATTATTTGCTTACTTGGTCCCAGCCACTTTATATTACTGAAAGAATCCAAGAAAAATTTTGATTTCAAGATTCCTTGCTAAATTTAAAAGGCACTAGCTAGTTGGCAGCACAGCTACAGTTTTTTACTACCTCAGCCAAGAATTCAGAATGTCCCTTGGGAAGAGTGTTTTCCAGCAGTTCTTTAAATGCTACAGTAACAAGCTCCACTTTTGCAAATCTAACTTTGCAAACTAAAATCCAAAGACTATGCCAAGCTGCTGAAGATGGTTACATATCTACATCCAAAACCAGCATTATTTTCCTAGCGATGATTATAAGTGGAACAAATTATAATGCTATTAAAACATATATGTATGTGTAAACAATCCACTTAGTACGTACTGATGTGATCAGAAAAAGAGCAAAATATGGCATATCTACAGCTAGTAAATTCTAGCTTTATTTGCCTGTAAAGACTTAACAAAAAATTCTTAGGCATTACAAAGTCATGTAGTTGTACCACAAGTATGTTTATATTCCATGGGCCTTTATTACAGGGACATTAGGGTATTACACAGTCAACAGTCTAGCCTGGTGGGGTATTTCTTGTAGTTTTTACTAAATGATTTATATAGATATGCATATATATATATATATATATAGAGAGAGAGAGAGAGAGAGAGAGAGAAATCTGTTTGTGTGTGTGTGTGTGTGTGTGTGTGTGTGTGTGTGGGTGTGTGTGAGTGTGTGTGTATATGTGTGTAATATATATATATATATATATATATATATATATATATATATATATATATGTATGTGCTCTTACTTACATGTATATTTGTTTGACTGTATATATGGAAACTTAAACATTTATATAATCTTATTCATTTGTGAAATATCTTGCAATGCTCTACCAGGTTCTTATCTACTCTCATTGCATATTTTGTACACTTGTATTTTCAACCAAATGGGGGAATATCCTCTTATTGTATACTAATGGCTGTAAAGTCTACAATCTGTATGCTACTACTCTGCAATGTCTCTTTTGTAAATTTTTCTTCTCTCTGTAAACATATGGAGTTTTTCTCTCCAGGACTCCACTGAAAACGGACACTTCTTGTCCAGTCTGACTATCCTGGCAAACAAAGTTTAAATATATATATATATATATATATATATATATATATATATATATATATATGTATATATATTACATACACGTGTGTATCTCTCTCTCTCTCTCTCTCTCTCTATATATATATATATATATATATACACATACACACATACACACACACACACACACACACACACACACACACACACACACACACACACACACACACACACACACACACATATCTATTCCATGCTCAGGCACATAAATAATAAAGTGATTTGTGACTAAGTATATCTAAGTGATGTTCCTCAGCTGAGGAGGGAAGTAATAGATTTTATCAGTATACAACAAATTATGTTTCACCTTTAAAGAGTTATGCATGCCTTAAGTCATGCTATCCTGACTTTAATGTACTTAATAAAGTAGAACTTAATCATGGGTTTATGGATTATACAGTATTTAACCATGAATAATTGAAATGCGGGGCAATGGCCAGGATTAAATGGTTCACTCTCCATTGCTTGCCTGTTAAAACTAAAAGCAATAGAAAGGTAAAATATATAAAAAATGAAAAATATAAAAAATATTTATATACATTTTTATATATACTTTCATTTTTATATAAACACCATTTTATAGATTTTATACATTTTGTGTGTATTCGTATTTACATTTATTTTCAGCATCTTTGTACTTGTTAATGTCATTTAAATGCTGGTTTTAGAGAGTGTATTTTTAAGAATATTTTTGATTGCATTTCATGAATATTTATGAGTTCAGGGAGGTCCTTTTTAATCAGTGTGATGGGATTGGTTTATTACTTAATTAATGCTCTTGCAGGATGTACTTAAGAATGTTTCCTAGATTTGCTCTTATCTGATGAAGTTGATAAGGTTCTTGACAAAAGTGCTTATCTATTTGTTATTTTGGTGTAATAAAAAGTGTTTTTACCACTACCAAAGTGTTTTGCGGACATTTACTACAAGGATTTACTTGAGTTGCTGAAGTGTGTGGTTCCAGGAGTGCTGATTTTGTTTTTCTACAGTTTGTGGACTTTTGTGCATTTTCACAACAAATTATGTTTCACTTGTTAAGAGTTATGCATGCCTTAAGTCATGCTTTCCTGACTTCATGTACTTAATAAAGTAGACATTAATCATGGGTTTATGGATTATGCAGTATTTAACCATGAATAATTGCATCTCATTGAACTGACATGCTTTTTCAACTGAAAACCTTAGGAGTTCACAGCTCAAAACAATGATACTTTTAAGTTTACAAACACAAAAGCAACTTTTTTTGTTTATGCAAGGGCAAGCTAGGGATAACATGACAAAAAAGAATACTCACTTTCTCCGAATCTAACCAGCATTACAAGATACTTGGTGACATTCCAACAATTACACCAAGTGTTGATCAGCTGGTCACTGACAAGTGATATGTTTCCAATTCAGCCATGCCTGCTGAAGGTAGACCATGCTTGAATGACTTAAGCAATACACAACTGACTAAATGCTGTACAGCCCACACAGAATTAATACATTATTGCTATTATTCTCTGGATAGCATTTTTTTTTATTTGAAATGTGTTTTGCATGTCCTGTTTTATTAGTTTGTTTAGCTGCACTTCTCTAACAAAATTGTTTCATTGCTAGAAACACTTACAGTAGTTGGCTCCTCTACAAACCAGAGCAAATGAAAATAACCAAACAGTGCTAGGGTCAAAGTGAGAACAAAACCAAAACTGACCAGAAACACAGTGTCAATACTTTTACCGTGTTCTTTTTTATGAAATGGAGTGTGCACATACATTTAATTAAAATGTTTCCCATTTTTTTTCCTGTGAATGATGACAGTTGGGCAAGTATCATAATGTTCCTAACTTGTACAGAAACAATACAAAAATCAGTATAACATACACTCTTATATGAAGACTTTATCTTGTACAAAAGCTGCCCTTCTGGGAGGAAACAAAGGCAGCTCTCCCCTTTCTGACAGACAAAAGGGCTGTATAGTATTTAACCAAGACTCTATCTTGCTGATTAAGGTAACTGTCAGAGATTGGAGGCTTGATTATTCTGTATTTTATTTTTACTTTTTTCAGTGGCTGTTATGTTAGTCCAGAAGGATTAAAAGAAAATATGTTTATCATGCTTACTCCTTGCTATTAGCTGAATGATGCACACTGTGATATAAGTATTATTTCACATGATGTCCTTTGATGGAAAACATTATGCACTTGACTGCCTGAACACTAGCTCTAGGTGATGATCATTGCTGATGTGACACCCCAACCCCATACCCAAAATGGGACAAAGGGGGCTGATGCCGATGCTAATTATGCAGTTATTTTTGTATAATTATAGACCTATGTACAATTTACCACTTTTGCAATATTGTGTAATGTAACAGATTAACTGTGTTGTGGCATTGATCTTTTGCTACAATGTGTGATGTAACAGATTCACTGTGTTGTGGCATTGATCTGTCACTTTTGCTACAATGTGTGATGTAATGGATTACCTGCATTGTGGCATTGATCTGTCACTTTTGCTACAATGTGTGATGTAACAGATTGTGTTGTGGCATTGATCTGTTACTTTTGCTACAATGTGTGATATAAGAGATTAACTAGGTTGTGGCATTGATCTGTCACTTTTGCTACAATGTGTGATGTAATGGATTAACTGCATTGTGGCATTAATCTGTTATTTTTGCTACAATGTAGTGATGTAACAGATTCACTGTGTTGTGGCATTGATCTGTTACTTTTGCTACAATGTGTGACGTAAGATATTCACTGTGTTGTGACATTGATCTGTCACTTTTGCTACAATGTGCGATGTAACAGATTCACTGTGTTGTGGCATTGATCTGTTACTTTTGCTACAATGTGTGATGTAGCAGAATAAATATGTTGTGGCATTGATTTGTCACTTTTGCTACAACGTGTGATGTATGTTGTAGTCAGAGTTTTGCATTCCAGTACCATACAATGATGTGCACACCTTTCAACTGCTATGATATAGACATTCGGCTGTGATTTTGACCCTCAGATTTAGCCTTGATTTTCCTAGATTTATGATGTTCCTCATAATGTCAAACCTGTTTATGGAAACATACTTTATTAAATGCATAAACTAAGAATGTGCAAAGATTCACAACCAGTAAGTACATACAGTCTAGTATATAAAGACCTTCTCTTGTGAAAAATAAGATTGTGCTCCTCTTTCTGACTCACTGCTATAGTTTTTAAAGTTCAGTGATACAATGTATTAATGCTCAGAGGCTGAGCGGTATGACAATGTACTGCAGAACTATTTATGTTACTTGATCGATAGTAGCAAGCAGAAATTACTTATCTCACTTTTGCAGACAATCCAGGGCAAAAATACATAAAAACGATCATAAGAGTAAGCAATGCAATATACAAACATCTCCAGGAAAAATTGTAACTGAAGAAAGTGATATTAAGTCCACGCATATTGATAACCCATAACATGAGGATAGCAAACAATTAGTGTTATACTCACAGTCTCATACTGTTGCCCTTAGCCTCCCTTACATTGAAAACTATATCTCTCTTTCCAAAAGTTGCACTCTGTACCCTTCAAAATGTATACATTTGTAACTATGATAGTAAAAAAAACCCACATTTGGCTGTGTTGAGTGTTAATTTGTACTGTTATTCAATAACAAGACAGAGTAAGGGAGAGAGAGTGGAAGTGAAAAAATAAATTATTAATAACATACATACCTGTCAAAATGTTAGCACAAGAAATCTGGACAAAAACAAAGATAACGGGCTGACACAGGGCTGAAAATAAGGACAGATTTTTATTATTACACTTATAAACAGGAAATTGCTACAATAACAGATGTTTTGCCAGCATGCACTTTCTGAAGGAGATGAACTCTGAAACTTAAATGTCTGTCATTATTTATTGTCATCAGTTCCAAAATATTTGCCAGAAAACCATACATTTTATGAGGAACAGACCAAAAGTATGACACAGAAATCTAGACATTCTGCAAAAATATGGACAGAGAGAGGTATGGTAACATACATGATAATTTATCTAATATGCAATGCAGTAATATTACTCTGTTTTGAAAATAGGCAGTTGGAGTTTCCCAGATTAGAGATTAAATCGTATAGTGAAACTTGATTCTTTGCTTTGGCTTATTTGAAAAAAAAAATGTCAGGATAAATGTATATATTTCTCAGTTTATTTGTTTGGTTCTTTATTTTAGTTGGTGTGTTTTCCACAAGTTTATTTTCAGCAAGGACCACAGCAGAAAAGCTCCAACAAATAGACATTATAATAAAAACCTTACATATAAAATAAATAATGACAGCTGAATGTTTCCTCACCCACAAAAACGGCAGTAGGGGAATAATACAATGCCCTAAATGAGCAGACTGTGGTCATCCTTCTAAATCGAATCACTTCCTCTTTCCTGTCACTTGAATAATAGATACCACAGGCATATGTAATATTATTAAAAGGAATTGATATATTTTTACAGCACATGACGTGTTTAAGGATTTGATAAGCTCTGCTCCCTCTTTTGCTTTAAGTGAAGGAGAAGAGTGTTTTTTTTTTGTTTGGATCTTCAACTCTAAAAAGACTAATTTTTTATACTCCTCAACTCTGAGGGGGAGGCAGTGGTTCTGGGAATCTGCACAGTTCAACAGATAAGCTAGATGTGGGACTGTTTAAAGAAGAAGGTTACTAATTTGTGGTCTATTTTGACACAGAAGGATATACAACAGCTATGGTACACATAGGGCTATGTTGATAAGGACTAGGTCTAGAATGTTCTGACCCCCGATTAACTATTTATTGTAGGGAATTGTCATTTATTAGGTCCAGGAATCTTTGGGCATACCCAGCTTTTGTGATGCAGCAACACCAGTTAATCAAAGGAAAACCAAATATCCCAATATAAAGGCATTTTAGTGAATAACTTTAGGAATGGGTAATCTACCTAGAGATGATTTAAACTCTGACAAATGTGTAAATACCCTTACATTTACCTCAGATCTGAATGCATAGTAAGAGCTAAACCCAGATAAGGACATAGTTCTACCATTATAGTAAAACCTAGTTTCAAAAACAAAGCACAGACACAGGTGTGTTCAAGTTGCGGAACAGCCTCAAGATCAGGCATTTATTTATTTGTCATTTGTTAAATGGGTTAGTCAAACTGAGCCAGTGTGGCCCATTTTCAGTGGAGACCTGAGGAGAAACGCTCCAACTTAAAACACAATGCAATACAATTTGTGAAACATTACAAAAGAAATGAGATACATTACAGGAAATACAAATTTTTGGACAGACTAGAATGAAAAATAAATTACAGGCTTGGAAAAACGTTCTGTAGTAATTGCAGGCAGAAACTACAAATGAGTGTACACAGTTGAGGTTACACACTATAATTAGTTTGGTATTCTGTAAGAAGATGTATGTAGGTGAGAGACATATAGTTGGTATTGCTGCTGTCTTCAGAGCACAAGAAATTATTGTAAGAAGTGGATTGAGAGTCCTAAGTTTCAGAACGGAGTCAACAAAAACAGCTTAGGTAGCAATATGAGAGATAGAAGAGAGGTATAAGTGGAGGGAGTGGAGGGGATTAAGTAGGATCTTGGCAATGGCAGGTGCTGGCATTTAGGAGGAAAATTTTGAGTTTGGATTTAAAGAGATCTGTGCTAGAAATGGTTTGGATGACAGGGGGGAGCTTCTTCCAAACCTGGGGGCACATTGCTTTTATAAAGAAATTTGCTAATATTTTTGTTAGGTTTGTAGGTGTCAAGTAGGTGCTGGTCTGAGCTGCAGAGAGTGTGGGAGGGGGTGTAAAGGGATATTAAGGAGGAGAGAGAGGGGGCAGGCTAAGGGTTTGGAAAGTTCAGAGTGTGAGAGTTCCAACTGGGAGAGAAGCAGGTGTTGGGGGAAATTAAGCCAGTGAAATTGTTTTAAAGCAAGACAGTGATGTGATTTGTAAGGCTGGTTACTGGCAAATCTTGCAACATTGTAATAGGTTTGATGTAGTTTAACTAGAAGGGTGGCTTGTAAATGAGTATAGATAGGAAAAGCATATCGTAGACAAGGGAGGGGGAAAGCCTGAGCTAGTTTGTTTGGAGTCAGGGCAAGGTATTTTTTATGTCTGCAGAGTAGGCCAAGATTCTGGTTTGTCTTTTTGATTCAGTGCAGTATATGGGTAGCAAATTTCAGTTGGTCATCAATTATAATGCTGAGGAGTTTTGTATGTGGGTCAGCTTTAATAGTGTTATCAAGAGAAGAAATGGTGAATTGGTTTTGAGGTAAGAGAGGGATTTGAGAAGAAGTTTGGTTTTCTTCGGGTTAAGTATCAGTTGGTTGTCAATTAGCCATTTTTCTATGGACAAAAATGTATTTTGAGTGATAGACAGGAGGTTAGAAACATTGTTACAACAGGAGATAAGAGTGGAGTTGTCTGCCTATTGTATCAGGGTGGAGGTTGTACAGGAAGTGTATAGTTGGTTGGTAAAAACATTAAAGAGTAGTGGGCCAAGAATGGAGCTTTGACGGACCCCTGTATGAATGGGTAAGAAAGGGGAGCAGGTGGAGTGCCATCTTACTGACTCTTTATTAATGAGATAGCTAGAGAACCATTTAATAGTAGACAGGGATAGGTTGAGGTCAGGTTAGTTTAGCAAGAAGTTTAGAATGAGCAATGGTTTCAAAAGCTTTTGAGAGGTCAAGAAAGAGGCAAGAAACAAGCAGATTTTTGTTTCTGGCTTCAGCAACAGTATGAGTAAAGGACAGAAGGGCAGTGAATGTACTATGATGGGATCTGAATCCATGCTGAGTAGAGGTTAGGAGGTTTCATCTATTAAATATTTAAGTAGCTGTTTGTGTATGCATTTTTCAAGGAGTTTAGATAGTGGAGAGAGGATGGCAATAGGTCTGTAGTTGGATGGTTCATTGCTGTTGCCTCCTTTGTGTAATGGAATGGTGTAAAAAGATTTCCATATGTCTGGGATGGTGGACTCCTGTATAGCTCTATTAATCAAAATGGAAACAGGGTAGGCTATTGAGTGAGCATCGAATTTAAGAAAGAGAGCAGGAAAGTTGTCAGAGGAGAGGGGGGAGCATGGTTTTAATTTAAGCAGAAGAGATTTTATGTAAGAAGTTGGGATGGAGTTTAGTGTGAAAGAGGTGCTACTGGTAGTACCAAGAGTGGTATATGTGAGATTATGATTTTGACCATCTTGGGTTAGTTTGCAAATAGATTCTATGAAATAAAAGTTAAGAAGAGTGGGGGTTTTGAGGGATGTTTTGTCGGTGTAGGGGTTGAGCGTGGTAGGGATACCTGGCTGTAGGTTTTATTAATAGAGTACCAGAATTTTTGGGATTTAGAGTTATGGGTGAATTGGGCATTGTAATAGAGTTTTTCCTATCCTTGTTAAGGTACTTTTTTATAAGGTTACGAAGTTCTTTATATTTTTGGTGAAGGGAAGTATATTTTGTTTTACTCCATTTTTTCCAGATGGTATCTCTTTTTTCATAAGAGTGAGGGTGTCTTTTGAGAGCCAAGGGGTGTGGGTTGTTTTGATTCTAACTTTTCTAAGAGGTGCCAGAGAGTCAAGGATGGCAAGGAAAGTATGATTAAAACATAGTACTGCATCATTTAGGGGTCTGTATTTCAGGATGCACCAATTTATGGACTTGAGCATGTTGTTGAAGGTATCATTATTAAAATAGGAGAGGTTGTGACATTCTCTGTAAAGACTAAGCTTAGGTACCTGAATAGGGTGTCTGTGTACTTGAGTAGGAAGGTGGTCACTTAGGGAGTCTGGTAGGGTAGTAGGGTTTTAATAGAGATTAGGGTTAGATGTTAGAATCCAATCCAAGGTGGAGCTATTGTTATTATTTTTGTTGAAGTGAGTGGGTGTACTAATTAATTGCTGAAAGCCATAAAAGTTGATGTTGAGGAAACTGGCTGGCTGGTAGTAGATGGTTTTTACCAGTCAATATTAATGTCTCCTAACAGGATGGTTTCATAGGGAATATGGAGTGACATCCATGAGAGTGTGGATTAGAGGATGGGAATGTTGTTTCCTGTTGGGATATAGATTGCAGCAATGGCAATTTTTTTGTGGGGTTAAGGTGGCAATTTAAGATAAGTAGTTCAGCTTGGTGGAAATTTGGGTGGGTTATGGGTAGGTGGGATAAACTGAGGTGCTCAGAGTACATGCCTGTAACTCCATCACCTTTTCTGTTAACTCTGTCTTGACAATAGATGTTGTAGTGCAGGGGGCAAGATTTCAGTGTTGGAGATATGGAGTTTTAACCACGTTTTGGATAGGGTTAAGATGTGTGGGGAGTAAAGGGTAATCCAGAAATGTTTTTCTGAAGTTTTGTTAGGTAAGCTTTGTATATTAATTGAATATATAGCAAGGTGTTTGGTACTGGAGAGGCAAGGAAGACAGTTGTAGTTGGGTTGGTTGAGGAATTTGTTCGAGAGGGGGACTTGGATTGGGGTGGATATCCTCATCAAGTAAAAGTGTGTTTGACAGTGGGGGTGGTTTTGAAAGGTAGTGGTAGTGACGTAAAGTTTTGAACTTTGGTTTAGGGGATATGGATTTGTGTGTGTAAAGACTTTCTGCTTGTGAAGTTGGGTATAGGAGATATTGAAGAGAGACAGGGAGATAGTGAAGGTGAAGAAGGGTTCCTTATGTAGTACATAGTGTGTAGAAGTAGTCAGAGGTTGCAAATGATGAAGTTGTGTATGGTAGGAAGTTAGCAATGAAAGGTAGAGAAGTAAAGTGGGTAAGATGTAGAGAAGAGCCGTGGTATGAGATAGAGTATTGAAATGTAGCATTTGATTGATTTGAGATCAAATAAGTGTTATTTCATTTACCTTTAATTGTAAGATGGAATAAGGAGTGTATGGAGATAGTTGATTATGCTGATCTGCTTAGCTTAGTCAGGTGAGAAGAGTGGTAAAGGGAAATGGGGATATTGTGATGCAGCGGTGATAAGATTGTATAATTATTTATTGTGGGCTGGGCAGTAGCTGTGGGCAAACAGAATAAATTAAATGAAAGAGTGGGTGGGTGGGAATAGGAGTAGGGTAGGGGAGAAGAGTGAGCCGAAGCACAGTGAGGGTGAGCAGAGTGGGATAAGTCCCACGAGATTGGCCAGGCAGTTGAAGACAAAAACTATCAGTAAGGGAATATCCTCAACACAGGTCAGTGTTTTAAATGGTTTATCATTAAATGGTTAAACATTTATCATTAAGATTTTTGACTTTGAGAAAACCATCCTTGCTATGGTCAGAGTTAAATTTTAGTGTAAAAGTTTCTACTACATTAGGATAGTCGGTAGCCAGACATGGCCTTAAAAGCCATTGAGGGGCAGCAAAGGCTTTGGTTAGTAAATAGAAACCATTGATCAAGAATTGCAGGCTATCACCTCTAAAGCAAGTTGGCCTGGCTTCCATCTCATACCATACTGATGCATAGTGCATCCTCCTAGAATGATGTTAACTCTATAGTTAATTGTTGAAGCCAATTATTTTATATTTGTACTTGGACATCATTCGGGGCTAGAATCTTCCCTGCATTTAACACATGCATCCATCTTCATTCCCCTCAGGGATTAGCATTGCAAGTCATTCATGCTGACATGGACTTTTTTAAATTGTATTTATATTTGTTTGGTGTAAGACACTGAATGGCCCTAATGACTTCCTGGATCCTGGTGCAGAAGAGATAATTAATTGTCAAACTATCCTGGTCCAAATTTGTCAGGAAGAAGCCTGTATGCCTGACAGTGGAGTCATCCATTATTAGGGCATTTCTGTTTCCATTTTCTGAATTATTGGCAGTATAGAATGTAGTCTACAGACTGGTGACTCATTGATATGTGAGAGGCTGGTGATCTGGCTATACTACTTTTATGTTGAGACATACCTTTTCTGGCACAAGGAGGCTCAGAATGTGACAGCCTCAGCATATGTTGGTTTGGTGGATTTCTGAAGGATGTGGTTGGTGCAGTGTGGTAATCACAGGCCATCTTTTCTATGTAAGAGAGTTGCCTCTGTCTTCTGAAGATACTTATACCTAACACAGATCATGCCATGTATATCAGTTAACAATTCACTGTCTGTGAGCTTTAGTCAATTTCTACACTGCCTAAGAATACCCAGTTTTACAAGGCTTCCCACAGAATAGACACAAGCCGGTTTATCTTCCATGTTGGCCAGGAGAGTTTATTTCTTACAAGGACAACCATCTTGAGTTGTCATTTGTCCACTTGGTCAACCAGTGAGTGGACACTTTAGAGTAAGAGGTTACAATAAATATCCAGTAGAAGTTCTGACAATATCAATGCAGCAACTACCTGCATGATGCAGCTCATAGTACAACTGAGGACAACTATCAGCTAACATGAAAACAGAATGGTAAGACTGGCTTAATAGGTAGATTTCAGTGGAACACTAGATCCATTGACTGGATTAATCTTAATAGCTTGTGACTATGGATACACTGTGCCCCACCTCTCTGCAGTGAGTAGTTCAGTGCAGTCATGTAAAATGGAGTGCTAAGGTACAGATCAAAACAGCTACACAGTCCATCAATTTAATCTCCTTTCTTCCCTGGTTTAAGGAAATGATCCAGTCACCAGAAAGTTAATTCCTCTCACAAAGCAAACTCACAGAGTAAAATACAGACTATAAATGAACTAAAACATTATTAGAAGCAGTAGCTTGGCAGTTTAGGTAGTAAACTGAAAAACTAATGCCACCTCCATGATTTTAGCAGGATTAGTTAGTAAAGTAGAAAAGACACAACAACAGACCTGTTGAATGGCTCAGTGCAGCCCAGCAAAATAGAGCACCACAATTTAAACACAGTACAAAAACACTACCCAGCCACTCAGTTTAACCTACTTTGCTCCCCGGGTTAATTAGATGCCCACAGCACCAGTAATCTACTTCCATATAAAAAGTCATCTCTCAGTATTTGAGTGTTTACATTTCTCTGCCATGATGGATCGGGTTCCTATCAAGCAGTCAAACTTTTACAAGTTTGAGCCTCATATTGTTGAGACCCTAAGTTTGAATTTGTAAAAGTTTGAGCCTTTGAATGGAAATCTCCATAAGCAGAGGTTTCCATTTTGTTCAATGGGGTGCAATCTCAGAGTTGGTATATTTAAGTAGTGAGGGGTGTGGGGGGCACAGCCCCCCATGTGGCGGTTGCAGGGGTGCTTGCTCCCCTGCTTAAAACAGTTTATTTTTTCTGTTGTTTTTTTTTTTTTTTTTTTTTTTTATCCATAGTCGAAGTTTTGTAACTTCGAACATAATGGTTCAAACATTATGCCTTCAAAATTATAAGACTTTGACTATGTGATATAGGCCCAATGGATCACTTATCTATCTGGAATGATTTCAGGATTGGCCTATAAAATGCAATCAAACACAATAGTAAATGTTATAGTGGAAATTTTAAATTAGTGCATTAGTCAGGTACAGCATTCTGAGTTGTGCATTCGTGAATATTTTGACCTAAACCTTATCTAACACACTAATGTATTCAAGTCAACTCAGTGCTAGCAAAGTTGTATCTTTTTAAATATAGGCCAAACATGTTTTTTTTTTAATTTTTTTGTAAATCAAGATAAGGTTTCCTATGTGCTGTGCATAAACCACATTCTGAAAAGGCATGAATACGTAATGATTGATTGATTGCATTTGGCAGACAAATGGAACAATACATCAAAGTACCTTTTTAATAAATGAATAAGGTAGCACATAATCCAATAATTCAATGAGAGAATTACATTCTATTATGTGGTACAACATCAGTATATATACAAAAAACACACTGGCCAAGACATTTACGTTGTTCTAGTTCGTGAAATAAATTCATAAAGAGCATATTTAGAAAACTCAGGGTGTAAATATTCATTCTTCCAGAAATTATCATGCACATTACTCCTTCTGAGTACTTCAAAAATCTTGTATTTGCTGCTGTTAGATCCAAGCCAAAATGTTTTTTTTTTTTTTTTTTACCTCTAATAACAAAGTTAAAAACAGCTACACAAAATCACATTGTGTTGAGCACAAACATTTTGGCACTAACAGTCTCTCGTGCTCAATGATAAGTTCATATTTTAACATATTTTAAAATGTCATTCTGAGACTAATTTGAAATGAAAATGAGTTACATCTACTATAGTCACCACTTTCACACAGGCCCAAGATATTAGTTCTGTTGTTTGGGAGGAGCGGAGTCAGATGGAGAAAGACATAGTCCCATCCAGCTAGTTTATGTCAGGCCTAAGCACTATTAACTCCACTGTGCAATAGCTGAGCCTGAGAATGGTGTGGCAGGGATGGGTAAGTAATGGATGGGTCTGAAACAATGTGATAATGCTTCAGAAGAGAGGGTGCCAAAATTAAAGTGCAAAAAAAACAATTAAAAAAAAATTAGGACCGTTGAGAGATGTTGCATATAACATAAGTCAGAAGGGGTAGGATGTTAGAGGCATAGCATTACTAATAAGATTCAAAACCCCTACAATGTAGGAATGTCTTAATAACCTTCTACTACAGGCAGCTGAAAAGAACCACAGACCTACAGATCAGTCAACATCATAGCACCACCACTGCCTTACTCTCCTTTACTAACACTATCCTTTCAGCATAAAAACAATGGCTATCTCTCCTCTGCTACTTTCCTAGACCTATCTAAAGCATTTGACATGGTCCCACACAAACAACTTATCTCTGTCCTCAATAACCTATCCTTCTCACAATCGGTCACCAACTGGTTCCAGACTTACCTGTCTGACCGCCAACAATCCGTTGCATGGCAGAATGACATATCTCCCCAACTACCTGTCTCCATAGGGGTTCCCCAAGGATCCATCCTTGGACCCCTACTCTTCTCTGTTTACACCAATAATCTAGCCTCTGCCACCAAACATGGCACACTCATCCAATACGCAGATGACTCGACCATCATCTGCTCAGCCCAGTCCCTACCCAAACTGCAAAAAGTCACACAGGAAGCCTTTTCCTCTGTTGAAACATGGTTATCCGATGCCCAATTAATACTCAACCCAAACAAAACTAAACTACTCATCTTCCAACCCACCAAACATACTCAAAACAACTCTCACTTTAACATCACAGCAAAAGACAACACCACTATATACCCAACTGAGCACACCAAATTGCTAGGAGTGGAAATAGACAATAAACTAAAATTTGACATTCACATATCCATGACCATAAAAAAAGCCTACAAAAACTAGCATTATACAGAAATAAACAATTTCTCACCAAAGCAGCAAAGATTTCAATAGCAAATTCCCACCTTATCTCCACCCTACTTTATGCCTCTCCAATATATACCAACCTAAGGCAATGTGATCTAAACAAGCTAGAGACCTGCTACAACAAAATCGCCAAATTCGCCACAGGGGCATCCTACCGTAGTCACCACTGTCTCTCACTTGCTGAACTGGGCTGGCTTGAACTCCCTCACCTCCTTCAGAGGTATCAACTCTCACTCGCCCACAAACTAGTAAACCATCCACTAAGTGTCCCATCCCTCCAGAATCTACTCCAACCCTATCGCACCACCAGACCACTAAGATCCAGCAACAAAAATCACTTTCAGATCACTAAAGCCAATAACTCTGCTGGTGAAGCACTATTCTCTTGCGCCATAGCCAAATTATGGAACTCACTCCCATCCACAATTACCTCCGTACCATCATGCACCCACTTCAAAACTTTACTAAAACCGCACCTAAAAACATGCTGGCTATGCCCTTGCAACTCCCACTCTAATATCATCCACCCCATCCAACTACTACCTTTCTTTCCACTCCACTAACTACCTTGATTATAGCAAGCTCAGATGCTCATAAGCCTAGTACTTATTATACAGCAGGAACTTCTCATTGTTACATTTGTTAATGCCTGTTATGTACTTCACAGATAAAGATTCTAATTGTCTACTGATGTACTATGTTCTTCATCTGTAAATATGTTGTAAGTAATTTCTATGTTCAATTGTTAATTGCTATGTAATCCAATGTAACTACTGTCTGTTTATTTTACTGTGGAGCTTTTCTCCCCGGGCCTCCGCTGAAAATGGACCCACGTCCAGTCGGACACTCCCGGTCAACAAATTTAAATAAATAAATAAATAGCAGTTCATGAGAAAATAATGGGGAAACTGCTTAAAGTAGTCCAGTCAACTTAATGTTATGAAAAGAATTAAATTCAAATTGAATCTAGTATAAGTGAGTATTAATGGAAATGGAGTAATGGAAGGGAATAAGTTAAGAGACCAATAATAGTGAGATGTGTAAGAAAGTTGACAGAGGGCAGGAAACAAAGAGCAACATTAAGGAGGTGATGCCAAATATAGGGAAGTAATAAGTGGTTGCTTCAAGGATTGGTATGGACACCATATCTGGTTAGCATGTTTGTTGTATGTAGAGTAAGATGGACAGAAAACAGGCTACATTTACTTGCAGATGTTAAGAAAATCTGTGTGGTAATAACAGTTGGTGGTAGACTCTGAGAAGGAACTTAAAGAAGTTATTCAGCTGGCCAGACAAATAGAACCTGGATTCAGTACTAGAACTTGTAAAGTTTGCACACAGAAGCAATAAGATGAAAACAAAAATACAGAGTAGATGGAATCACAGTAAGAAACTCTAAGGCAAAAAAGAAGGGAGTGACGAACAGTCCAAAGAAGAAAATTAAGAATAGAGTGACAGAACAGTGGTGAAAGCACCAACAATTCTGGAATTTTTAACTAAGGGTTTGACTCCAGGGAAGAAGAGTCCACTGTCCCTCTGTATAGTGCAATAGTAAGTTCTTTAAGTACTACATGTGATCAACATTTGCATGCAATATACAGGGTTGCATTGCAATATACAGTATACAGTTTAATTCTCATTACATTGTACCATGAACAGTGATAAATATCTGTGCAAACTTCACTTTTAGATTCATGAAAGGAGTGCAATATAATCAACAGGGTTGCATTTGTGTTGCAATGTACAGTTACATTCTCATTACATAAACATTTAACAGTGGTGGATATCTGTGTGCAGACTTTACTTTTATATTCACAAAATCATCTGTGCAAACAGTATTTTGTAATAATACAGAAAGAGAAGCTGATAACTGTAATAATACATTTCTGTTAGCAAGAATTAATTTACAATTCATTTGATTTCAATTTGAGAGAGGGAAAGAGTGAGGAACAGATTTTGGTCCATAGAGAATAGAATTGGGAGGAAGTATGGGAGATATTACCTGTAGTAAGGATATGTAAGATGAGGTTTAGCTTGGAGAGAAGTCTAGCTGTGAATCTGCCAGGTTTTTCTTTAGTTGCAATTTAAAGGATTTTAGATTGTCAATTTACCCAAGAAGGAGTGGGGACAGGGTAGAATACATTTCTGGAGATGTAGTTGCAGTATAGGGAAGGAGTCTCCTGCTAAGTTCTTTAATTTTGTTACTACTGGCTGGTGTTTGTCTCAGGAAGGCAGAATTCTATTAGTGGAGTAGTATTATGTGATACCATGTAGAGGTGTGTAATGCTCTGGTTTGTTAATGTGATTGTTAGACACTAGCTGTGAGGTTAGGTAGTGTAACAGGTCTGCCCAGTTTAACTGTTTCAGAGCCAAGCAGTGGTGAGGTAAATTAGCTGCAAATTTATCAACTTTCCTACAGTATTGCTCTAATTGACCTTATTTAGATTGTAGTTGTGTGAACATGCGAATGACAAAAAGGAGTGCTGAAAGAAGCAGGGTTTTTACAATGTGCTTTCTAGCATTATCAGTTAGATATGGTTAGATCCTATACATGGAGATGAATGTTTGGTGTTTTTTAGCTGCCTGCTTTATGTGAAGATTGAATTTCACATTTCCATATATGATTACACCTAAAAATTAGTTTTATATGAGTAACAACTTCAGTTTTGTACTGTTTGATGAGTATATGTTGAAAGTACTTTTTTGCAGCTGGTTGCTTTGGAGTAAATAACACCAATTTACATGTTTATGGTTTAGAATTAACTGACTGTTTGCTAATCCTATTTCTACAGAGGTAAATACATTTTGGGTTATTTCTTGTACTCTTTCCAGGATTTGAGCAGAAATAATCATGGTGGAATCATCTTCATGCTTGATTATGTAGGCTTGCTTACTGTGTGAATGTCATTTATGAATATATTAGAAAGTAGAGAGTTAGGGATAGACCCTTGGGGAATGCTTATAGATATAGGGAGGAAGGATAACAATTCATTTTGACATTTAACTGCCTGACATCTTTTAGATGGGCAACTTTGAACCCAGGTGAGCAAAGGACTAGAGAGTAGAAAGGTAAACAGTTTGTGTAATAACTTTCAATGGGATGCCAAATTAAATGATTTGCTATATCTAGAAAGAGTGCAGACACTACATTGTCTGCAATTCTACGTAGGTTTACACCATAGATAAAACCAATAAGGTCAGCAGTAGTACTGTGGTATGGATAAAAACGGGTGGAGTTGGTGATAGGAGGTTATCTTCATTGACATAATAGAGTTGCTGGTATTGGATGTATTTCTCAGTTTTGGACAGAGGAGATAGAATAACTGTTGGTCTATAGTTGGAAATGGCTGTGGCGATACCTGCCTTCTTTATGTAGGGATAGTATGTAAGATTTGTCCCATGATGTATGGACATAGCATTCGCTGATGGATCTGTGTATTAAGATACAAGTTGGGTATGCTAAGGTGTTACGCTGCAGTTTTGATATATTAAGCTGGGGCATTGTTTGTGGATAGAGTGTTTGGTTTCAGCTTAAGAAGATGTCTTTTAATGTAGGATGTAGACATTGGTTTAAAGGTCAGTTTGGTATTGTTATCTGCTTAAGGAGTGGTGGGCTGGGAGTATTGTGCTTGATTAGAGATGCTGCTGTTTGTTGAAATGAATGTTGAATAGATTTGCTATGTGGTGTGATTTGCCGTCCATGGATGGAATAGGTCATATGGTGTGTCTAGGTAGTTAATTTATAGTTGGCGAGAAGGTTTTGCCATTGTTTTAATTTGATTTTTGAGAATGTGCAGTAATCATTATGTTTTAATGTTGTATTTTACTTTATTTCTGAGCTACCCTTAGTGTTGTAGGTTATTCTAAATTTTATTTTGTAACCATTTTCTAGGCATTGCCTCTTTGGTTCATGAGTTGTTTTGTATTTTTTTTTTGTTTTCTCATTTTGTTTTTGGTCAGCCAAAGTACTGGATTAACTTTGTCTCTTTGGGTTCTGAGAGGTGCAAGTTAATTTGGAACAGCTAAGAATATTCTGTTCAATTCAGATGGTTTCATCCAGAGCTAAGCACAAAGAACAAATCACACCACTAAAGGCCGTGCAAACAAATATAAAATATATCAGAAAACAGAATGAACGTGCCACCTCCTGCTCTCAAATATTTACATAACTGAAACACTCTTAGTACAAACCGCAATTTAGGTGGAAGCTTGGTAGCTCTTACAAGAACTGTTGAGCTGTTAAAAACAGCTAAAGCGCTCTTGATACAAACAGCGATCTAAGAAGGAGCTGCCCAGTTCTAATTAGACTGTTAAACACTCTTTATTATATAAAACAAACAGTAAAACAAACAGTAAAATACAGGATTAGTGCTTTCAGTTATGCTTAAACTTCTTCAGATCCTGTTAGAAGTAAGAAAAAATTCCTTTTTATATACAAAGTAGTTGCCACTCCCATTCTGAAGACATCATTCCTTAAAGTGAAAGCTTAGATTGTATTTACTTTTTATTTCTCAGGCCTTGCTCTTTTAAAATAGGTTTTAGGGGTGCTACCCCATTCACTCTTGGGGGATGATCTTTTCTCAGATCCATAATCCACCTTGCTTCTTCAGCTTCCATTTTATTCATTAGGTCACCACCTCATATACTTTCTTTAATGTTTGATAAAGCCATAAATCTAAAAGAGTGGTTCTCAAATATAGAGATATGTTGGTAGCAATAATTAGTTTCTACCTTGTTTCTTATATCACATAGGTGGCGAAGAATACATTCCTTGAATTTTCTGTTCGTTTTGCCTATATAATAAGTTGTGCAGATACTACAGGTTGCAACATATACTAGGTTCCAACTATTGCAGTTCACTAGCCCTTTGAAAGTATATGTCTTATTTGTTACAGGATGTATAAAGGTATCTTGTGTGTTTCATCTAGGGGTGGGTGATTTAAGCTGTTCCAGTTATATGACTTTAAGTCATTACTAAAGAATTTAGGATTTCTTAAATGATTGTAGCTATGTTGTCTACATAAGTTGTTATATTTTCTTATACCAAATGTAGGGAGGTGGTCACTAAGTGAATCTGATAATGTCTGAGGAAATGATATTGTTGGGAGAGGTGATAAGGATTCAGTGAATAAGAGATTGTCTAGAACTAGTTTTGTTATGGTGAGTAGGTGATGTGTTATGTGAAGCCATATTAGTTTATGGTGTGTGTGTGTTTGTGCGCGTGCATGGGGGTGGCCAGAGCTTCAAGTAAGCCAATCAGTATTTATACTTACTAGTTTTATTCTTTCTTGAATATCACTTTTGTCATTGTTGCCAACAGTAAGGATATAATAGCATATATAGATTTGTGATTGTTGAGACAAAGGAAATAAGTCAGAATTTCAGCACTGCTAAAAGGGGATGGGTGAGTGAGAAAGCCAGCATTACTAGATTATTTTTGAAAAGTGTTGCTACACATCCTTTTTTCTACCTGTGGATCTGAAGATGCTGTATCCTGGTGATATAACTTCCTTATGTTTTATGTCCTGTTTTAGCCATGACTCAGCTACAGTTACTATATCTGTAAAAGACTGACCAGACATGTCATTTAGTATTGTATTACACATCCTTTGTTAAGAAACTGAATGAAGGTTTTGCAGGTTATATGCAGTATGATGTGATAGTGCTTACATGTACTCTTCTCCTTAAATCTGAAAATAAGTGGTGATTAGTGTAGCTTTTAAACATCCTGATTACCAGAGCTGCTTATAGCCCCAAATGCAGAAGTACCTTTTCCAGCAGGTTGCATTTTGCACATTCAACAAAGCATCAGTTTAAAATAAGGACCTCTAAATATAATTATGTCATTGGCAAAGGAGACATTAACAATACTGTACTTGTTTGCTAAACAAAACTCTAGGGCAAAGAATCAAATTGTGATGTGTTTTGGCAAAGACTTGACTTTTCCTTCATTCATTTTGTTAAAAAAATAGTAAAAGAAGATCAAAACCATACACATAATATAACAGAAATATTTGGCTTTAATGCATCTGCTTTTAAATAACCTGTATCCTAAACAGGCACTGTTTGCACTATACTTCAAATACTACCTAGATTGAAATGATTTCTCACAGCAGCACTGAGATATAAATAGATTTATCTGAAGTGTAATCAGCAGTGACAGCATGAGAAATTATTGCTGCAATGTAACGTGCAGAGTATGTGGATTATGCTTTTACTTTCAACATTCCTCACCAGAAGAAAACATCTTCTATTTTTAGAAGTGTAAGCCATGTGTTTATCAGTCTTTGTTATAAGTTCTAGTACTGTCAAATCCTGTTTGATCTCATGCTCATCCAGAACAATAGTATATTTAAATATTATCAAAATGTAATTTCATCTACCTAACACTTTTTTAATAACCCTAAGGTATAATTTCAATTAAGCAAATTCAGAGCTGACATATATTGAAAAGCAGATCTGTGCAAACCTTTACAAATTTGTCTTGTTTGACCCTATCAAACAACATATTAGAGGTAACAAATGTTTACCTAGACTAAACATTTGGTTCCCCGGTGGTTTAGTGCAAGTACCTATACATATCTAGGTGCCAAATTTTGAACTACAGGAAATTAAAAAAAAAAACACTGCAGGTAATAATGTAAATACTAGTTATCTTGTTTCCAAGTGCTGTTATTTTGATGTATTCCCAAACTGTTACAATGTGATCTATAATTGAAATGAAAACTGCTGTGAAAGGTGGGTGGGTATGGACATTAGAAACAGGGATGATTTGTTCTGCACTGCTGTCTCAAATGAAAAGGGTGTACCTGAGGTGTTTCACTTTCAGTGCTTACCAAATGAACACTGCTGTGGGCTGTGACCCAGACTCAGAGACATGCATATAAGGTTCACTCTCTACAGTTGTAAATCAGGATTATGAACACTAGCTTCCCAGGAACTTATCACCTCCATCTGAACCCAGTGCCTTACAGTGCTAGTTTTCCATCATGAACTGTAACTTGATTAAAATTCTTGCATTCAAACAAACAGGATCATGTCGAGGACAGACTAATAATATCTATCATGCTATAAAACCTTCCTGCTCATAAAGTAACTTAAGGTAGTTATTGGTAAGCAGTTATTCCATTTTAAAGGTGAATATCAATAGTTAAAGTATACCAGGCTGATGAATTTACCCATAGATGCATTTATAAACAGCTACCAGCCAAAACCCTTACCCTTTTTAAGAATTTTTTTATTAATTTAAGATATTTATAATATATACATATATATATATATATATATATATATATATAAGAAATTCAACATCACATATTGTTATACAATGATAGTAGTACATTGAATCATCAAGGTAATCTTATACAACTAACAATGTGAGAGTCTTGGTATTTCAGTAGCAACATTTCAAGGTTATTCCAACCACTATAAGTCTTAGTATGAATTCATATCTTATTCTGATAATTTCTTTTGCAGTTCTACATAGTATTGCTGTTAAATTTAAAAATTCTTTGAACGTAGGAACTGAGTTCGATTTTCAGTTTTTTTAATAACTTTTCTACCAACTGCCAAGAAACCCCAACTCATTTTTTGCTCTTTGGCTTTTACAGATACAGGAAGTAGAACATTATTTACTATTACTGATCTAGTTAAAGAACAATTATCAGATGATAACTCCTTAAAAACACACTTATCTCTTCCCAATATACATTTAATTTTTCACAATCCATAAACATGTGTATACAGTCAGCTTTTACATTAGTATATCTCCAGCAGACTGAAGAAGTCATTTTACTAAACTCAGATATTCTATATGGAGTAAAAAACCTTCTATGTATATATTTCCACATAAACATTTTCCAGTATAAACTTGAAGAAGTTTGACTAAATGAGTTAAGTAACACCGTTTTATTCATACCATGTATTGAGTCACTCAATCCACTACTATCTAAAACATTCTAGAATTAAGCATCAAAATTATTATTATTATTTATAATTAACATGTGTAACTTAGACAAGCTTCCTTTGCAGATCAGTCTACCTTTGATAATAGCATTCATATAGTCATTTAATGGGGGAATAGTGTTCTGTTCCTCTTCATTCATATTATCAGCAAATTCATTTAATATTTTACTGATGGATAATATTAACTGGTTAGCAGATTCATCCAACTTATATTCTTTTATTAAATATTCTGGGGACTTAGCTTTTTTCCTTTTCAATGCAATCCAACAACAATGCTAATCCATTCCTTTTTAGTAAGTCCATTTTAACAATGTTCTGAGTTTCCTTAAATTTAGAGGTGCGTGCAATGGGAAAGCATAAAAAATTCCATTTTAATATTAATGGAGTTTTGAAAACATATTTCTTAACTGCTTTAAGAACTGATTTCATATATGCAGAGTCTAAAGATTGTAATGAATTTCCTTGTAAGGAAATGATTATTACATATTTCTAATTTATCATATTTAACAAACTTATAATAATTTAGTATAAACTGCTCTTAGATGATTTTCCATTGATGAATGTAAGTTGAGTCTATCCGGAGTATAATAGAGTTAAAACTTGCAGCAATAGAATACAATTCTACATCTGGGAAGGCAATACCACTGTATACCCCAGGTCTACATTAAAACATTGAAGGTTTAGCTTGTCAAACACCTAAACATCGACAGCTAAACAGCAAAAGCTTACAACCACAAATGGCCACTTCTGCAAATTTATTATAGGGAAAAAATTTGCTTGTCCATTATTGGGAATTTGCTCTTTTCTCCAATATTGACCGATGTTGGAGTTGGTATATTTAGTTAGGGGGTGTGGGAGGCAAAGCCCCCCACTTAATTAGGGTTTGAAAGCTGGTTTTAGTGTCTGACGGCCAAGCAAATTTTTTCCCTATGAAAAAATTCACAGAGGTGGCCGTTCATGGTTGTAAGCTTTTGCTGTTTAGCTGTCGATGTTTAGGTATTCAACAAGTTAAACATTTGAGTATATAATATAGACCTGTATACCCTTTATATAATATCTATAAGCAATTTTCAGATTTTTAGGATACCATAAGAATGAGGTTAAGATTTTTTTCATTTTCTTTAAATTTGTTTGCCAGGTATTAAAGTTAATGAATGCAATATATATATATATATATATATATATATATATATATATATATATAAATCTTAGGTGATATAACCATTTTAATAAGTACTATTAACCTCCATACCTCAGTAGTAAGACACGTTCCCAACATTAACAAGAGCCACCAATACAAAGAGTCTTATAACCTTAAAAATTACAACCCTGTCACACTAAACAAATTACTGTCCACTGTAATCTGGTCATTCCTGCACACATTATCCCTTAATAAGGCTGTCCAAAGCTTCATCAATATATTCCTAGAAACCCTTAACACCCTGGCTCCCAGTAGAAAAATTAGGCTAAAATGTAATTATGCACCATGGTTAAACCAGGCAACTCGATCAATTATGAACAAGAGAGACGGTGCCTGGACAGCATGGAAAAAAATAACTCAAATTTCCACATGAACTTATATAAACAGCTTCACAGCCAAACAAAAAAGCAAGTCTTACTAGACAAAAAAAGTTATCAAAAATCACTGAACAAACCATATTCCAACTTGAAGAAATTCTGGCACTCAATAAACAAATTACTGTCTCCAGGGAACCCCTCCTCACCAAACCCCATCCCTAATAAACCTTCTAATGAAACCGCAACCCTACTTAACTTTTTCATCAAAACAATATAAAAGCTTACTAAACCAGAAACCCTTGATATTAAGACTCCATCTCCCACCTCATCTCTTCCCTTGTTCTCACTAGCACCTGTAGCAACTTCTTTCATCAAATCACTTCTTAACTAAACTCAAACCATGTTCCCCATTGGCCAACAAACTCCCTTCATTATTTCTCAAACCTGCAGCTGAATCCATAGCATACCCTGTATTTATGCTTATCAATAGATCCCTCCAAGAAAATACAATGCCAGATATCTGGAAAAGAATATTCATAATACCCCTCCACAAGGGAGGAAATTCTTCAGAACCCTCAAATTACAGGCCTATTGCCATATTATCCCCCTTATCCAAGATACTGGAAAAATGTATACATAAATAAATACTAAATCACCTCTTACAGGCAAGCCTAATTACACGCACACAGCACGGTTTCTGTCCCTCACACAGTTCTGCCACTGCCCTCCTATCTTTCACACATAACATTGCTCAAGACAGAGATGATAATAAACATGTATCAGCTCTATTCTTCGATCTATCCAAAGCATTTGATACATTTTCCCATCCCATCTTCCTAAAAACACCTTCCAAGCTACAACTCTCTACCTCCACTACCTCCTGGTTTAACAGTTACCTCTCAAACAGATATCAATCCATCAAATGGCAAACATCCTTCTCCACTTTCCATCTTGTTAAGACCGGGGCTCCCTAAGGTTCTGTCCTGGGCCCCTACTTTTTAATATATTTACAAATAACCTCCATGTCCCCTGCCTCCACTCTAACTTAATGCAATATGCATATGATTCCACAATTATTAACACCTCTGACAATATACAAAATCTCCTCACTGTCAACTTTACCATCTTATCCTTAGATAATACAATTATCACCACAGACTCAAACACCAAATTGCTTTCCATTACTATAGATGACCAATTAAAATTTGACCTATATATCTTAAACTGTATCAAAAAGTCCAATCAAAAACTAGGTCTTTTATACTGCAATAACAAATATATACCTAACAAATCTAGGCCTATACTGGCTCAAACATCTACCATCCCTTCTATATGCTGCTCGCATACTTACCAAACTCCAAAATAATCTCTTAACCAACCTAGAAATGACCTATAACAATGTAGCCAGATTCACAGCCAGTAATAATACAAATCCCATCATTGTATATCCCTGAAAAGCTTAAGATGGCCTGAGCTCCCCCACATGCTTCAAATATCACAACTACAAATTGTACACAGCATCTTAAATAGCCCCAACTGGGTGGCCACGGTGGTGCAGTGGTTAGCATTGCTGCCTCACAGCAAGAGGTTCTCCAGTTCGATTCTTGGCTGGGGTGCCTTCTGTGCAGAGTTTGCATGTCCTCCCTGTGGTCGCGTGGGTTTCCTCCGGGTGCTCCGGTTTCCTCCCACATCCCAAAGACATGTAGTAGGTGGATTGGACACTCTAAATTGGCCCTATGTGTGTGTGTGTGTGCCTTCTGTGGAAGGTTGGGAGCCGGGCTGGCAACTCAACACCGTAAAACTCCACTGCCAATCATAAGCAGACAGATGATCCACTGTGGCGACCCCTAACCAGGAAAAGCTGAAAGAAGAAAAAGAAGAATCCTAAATAGCCCCAACTCTTACCCTACCCTTACATCCATAATTAAACCCTACACATGCAATCATGACCTCAGAAGCATACAACAAAACATTCTGTAGGTGACCAAGCAAAACAAAAATATTGGAAAAAATACTTTACAGTCATGCAATTGCATGCTCACGGAACAAACTTCCATTGTCTCTTTGCTCCACTACCCAAAGTGGCAAATTCAAAAAGTAACTAAAAATTCATTTCCAACATGCATAGATCTGTATTTGTCAGGAAATTACACAATGAATTTTTCTTCTCTCAGTTAACACATCTGCCTGGTATCTACCTAAACTGTCTACATATATTACTATCTCTGCAGTTAGTACCTATCCTATTAAATACATCTTTGTTGGACTATGTCATGATATTACTCTGAATTCTTTTTTTATTTTAGGCATTGCTAATTCCTTGTAAATAACTTAATACTAACCAAATTTCTCAAACATATTGTTACTCCATTCTCAAAATACTATACTTTTGCCTTGTATATATTTGATTTAAATATTTCTCTCTGGTTTTGTACTGTTAAGTATCTTGCAACTTGAATTGTTATTTTTTTCTTATTTTTATTTACTTTCCTGGAACTTTTCCCCTTGGGTATCTGCTGAAAAAAGAATCTCTGGGTCCAATTAGACTAACATTTTTAACAAATGTAAAAATAAATAATAAATAAATAATACTAACCTATCCTCAAAGGTAAAAATAATTGCATTTTTATTAAGAAGTAGCACTACTTCAATTACTTTTTCAAAATTACTATTACTAATCTTACTCATATCTTGATAGATTTTTATTACTAATATATTAGTTCTTTTCCTTCCCAATTATATTTATTTTAAACTTGCTATCTAGCAATTGATTTAACACTAAAGTTTCATATTTATTATTAAATTTCAGCAGTGATACTTGAAACTTTTCAATTTCCCCATCTGTTTTTTTCAATTAAATAATTTAAATCTCATGTAGTTAGTAAAATATCATCTGCAAAAAGTTGCATTTTAGATTGACAGTTTCTGTTAATTGTGAATCCATCATTTTTTTCATTACTTCTTATACTATCAGCTAAGGGTTTGATAATTAATGCAAATGGATGAAACAAGGGACACCCTTGCTTTATTGCTTTGTTTACAGTGAATCCTTGAGAAATGTAAGATCCAATTTAACATACTTTGGAGTCTCTATGCAGTTTTCTTAATATTCTAATAAACTGTTCTGGAAATGCCAACGCTTCTAAAGTTTTAAACAAGTAGTTTCAATCTACAAAATCAAAAGCTCTCTCAATATCTAACCGCATTAGGGCCAATTTCTTGTTTATTCCTTTTTTAAAATCTAAGATGGTTACTACTCTTTTTATATTATCATACATGAATCTATTGACTATAAATCCTGTTTGATCTTTATTAATTATCTACTACATCTCTCAATCTTGTAACAAAAATTAAAGTAAATATTTTATAGTTTACATTTAATAATGAAATAGGTCTATATAAGGAAACAAACTTGAGAGTTGAGATCTCAGCTGAGTGGCCAAGCTAAGACCTCCAGCACCCTCTCTGTCCAACCAGTGCTTCATGTCCCTGCCCAAGTAGCTGACACACACTCTTTGAGATTTGATTTATTCACACACGCATGCCTGGGAAAAGCTGACACAGGTTTACTAGCTATGACCCTTCTGCCCAGACTATAAGGTACTTTTTACTGCTACCAGCCATTACTTATCAGCTACTTTAAGGCCCTTAGAGTGTCCAGTCTTACTGTGTAATGCTACTGAAATACAAATGGGAGTTTGACCAAGAGCCAGGCTATTAGGAGTAGCCTGCACAGTGTCACCAAATAGATATGCAAGTACTCTAGGAGTTTAAATATCTTTAGACAGACCAGACACAATTGAAAGGTTTAAATATATTTAATAATAAATAATAAAAGAACAAGACAATACTCAGTAAACAATCACAGTCACTTCAGAGGTCAAAATCACAGGAAATATTTAAAACAACATTGCAGGACAGTCTCAAATAAATAAAGAAAATATCTAAGCTATACTTCACTATATTCCTAACTGTATCTAAGAGAAATTACTGTACCATAGACTTACTTACTTATAGCAAGGCAAGACAGATGTGGTGAGTGGGTTTTCCAGCTGATGTTGTCAGGTCAAATACAAAATGCACTCTCTCTCTCTCTCTCTCTCTCTCTCTCTCTGTCTCTCTCTCAGATTGTTCATAAGTTAATATTTCAAATATTACTGCTGGGGTAGTGAGCAGCATGACATCACTTCTTGTCATCTGACTATCAATTACCAGGTTCACAACCATTGATTTTAGTTTCTACTTGTGAAAACACATAGACCTTTGTGTGATGCCTGTGCACTGGTTCAGTAATCAAGGAGCTTCAATCCTCACCACTAACACCAGTGAGGGGCGTCCACATTGAGAAGGATAACAAGTACACACACACAGTAAAGTACAATTTCCCTTAAGAGCACACAGAGATTACAGTCAATCAGGGGCTGGCTTCTCCCTTTCTCTCCAGATCCCCAATAAGACTCCCCACTGGCACAGATACAGAGTGGGTTCCTTAGCTAGGGTCCCAAGCCAAGTCTTCCTAGCACTCTCTCTCTATCCAACCAGTGCTTCATGCCCCTACTCAAGTAGCTGACACACATGCACACACTTTGAGATATGATTTATATACAACCATACAGACACTCCTGGGGAAGGCTGACACAGGTTCACTAGCTATGCCACTTCTATCCAGGCTATAAGGTAGTAATCACTGCCACCAGGACCCTTACTTATCAACTACTAAAAAGGCCCTTACTAAAGGGTGTCTAATTATTACTGTGCAATATTATTATCCAGTTAGTAAGTGTGACCAGAACTTTTTAAGGCTTATTGGAGTGGCTTGGCCAGTATCAGTATATTCATGCAATGTACTCTAGAGCTTAAATTATCTCTACACAAAACAGCCACAGTTGAAAGGTTTAAAAATATTTAATAATAAATAATAATAAAGCACAAGACAATGCTTCTTACTACACAGTGCTAGACAAGAGTTCAGAGATCACAGGAAAATGCTTAAAATAATACTGTAGAATAGTCTGACATAAATATAGAAAACAGCTAGTCTAAACTTACTATTTTCTATCTATTCCTTAAGAGAAACACTAAAGTCTAAGATCCTACTTACATACAGACAAAGCAAAACAAGTGCTGGTGAGTGGTCAGTTCTGAAGACAAATGCAAAAATGCTCTCTGTCTCTGAGAAAGTCCTTTAAATTGATAAGACATCCTGCTGACTCATTTTAGATTACATCATTCTTAACAATTCTCTGGTTTCCCAGGCTAACAGAAACTCTACATTTACATTTCTTAGTAAGCTTGCACCTGGTCAGGAAACCAAAGCAATTAACAACATTATATATATATGTAAAATCTAGCAATTGACTCTAGTCTCAAAACAATAGAAATAATATGCTGGTTCAGACATCATGGATCTGAGTTTGAGATCAGTCATACAAGGCTTGACTTATCAGCTTTCTTCCAGCAGAGAGCACTGTTGTTACATTTTTGATGTTCAACATTTAACAAAATTTCCTTCCATTTAAGAGAACAAGCCTGTGGCTTATATTAATATTTACAAATGACAGAATTATCTACAAAATTCTATCTAGCTAGGCTGGCAGCCTTCACATATCTTCACACTTTGATCTTTTGGCAAATGGCGGAAGTCGTAAAATAATTTACATTCTTCCATATTTAAAGACAACACAAAAAACTTCTAGTTCTAGAGATTATGTCTCCTGGTGTATTGAAACTGAAAGATAACATCTCTTTTATTATGTGATTATAAAATAATATAATTCAACTATTTTTTCTGAAGTTTTGCAAGTCAACCTTCTATGTGCAAGTTCCCACTATTAAAACATATACATTTACACATTTACAATAGTTTATATACATTTCTGTTCTTTTCCAGTAGGTTACACTGTGGATGCACCTTTAAGCTGAGTAGTCTACACCATATCTCTTCAGCACACATGTCTGTACAAACCATATTATATGACATACAGTTCTAATACATGTATAACACAAGCATATGAATCATGTTGATATTCACAAATGACACATAACCATTTATAAAATTCCAAACAGCTGTGCTGGCAATATTTCCTTTTGTGACACCCTGCTAAAATTAAACTACCCTTCCAATGACTTTGTAGCAAGTTTAAGTAATCTTTAGCCACTCTTGCACATATTCCAAGGAAACAGTAAAACTTGGCTAGTATATAGAGTTTGCCATTATATTTAATTATTACAAATGAATAAATTCCATTGGGATCATTAATGGATTTCATCACCTTAGGCCTTACAGTGGATTGTCTTCAAAGTATAGCAGTTTGTCTCCTCTTTGTTTAAAGAAGCAAATAACAATATTTCATAACCTACAGTGGATATAAAAGCTGACACACCCCTTTTAAAATGCCAGGTTTTGTGATATAAAAAAAATGAGACCACAATAAATCCTTTCAAAACTTTTCCCACCTTTAATGTGACCTATAACCTGTACAATTCAATTGAAAAAACAGCAAATCTGTTAGGGAAAAATATAAAAAATAAAAAAATGTACAATAAGCTGGTTGCATATGTGCACACCCTTAAACTAATACTTTGTTGAAGCACCTTTTGATTTAATTACAGCAGTCAGTCTTCTTCGGTAGGAGTATGTCAGCACAGCACATCTCGACGTGGCTGTATTTGCCTACTCTTTCATGCAAAAGTGCTCCAAATATGTCATCTCTTGTGCACAGTCCTCTTCAGGTCATCCCACAGATTTTCTGTTGCATTTAGGTATGGGTCCAAAAGTTTAATTTTCTTCTGGTGAAGCCATTCTTTTGTTGATTTGGATGTATGCTTGGGATCATTGTCGTGTTGAAAGGTGACATTTCTGTCCATCTTCAGCTTTCTAGCAGATGTCTGAAGGTTTTGGACCAAAGGTGACTGGTATTTGTATCTGTTCATAATTCCCTCCACCTTGACTAAAGCCCCAGTTCCAGCTGAAGAAAAGCAACTCCAAAGCATGATACTGCCACCACTGTGCTTCACCGTGCGGATGGTGTTCTTTTGGTGATGTGAAGTGCTGTTTTTGCACCAAACATACCTTTTGGAATTGTGGCCAAAAAGTTCAACCTTGGTCTCATCAGACCATAACACATTGTCCCACATGCTTTTGGGAGCCTTGATGTATTATTTTGCAAATTTTGCCAGGCCTGGATGTTTTTCTGTGTAAGAAAAGGTTTGCATCTTGCAACCTACCCCACAGCCAGGACATATGGAGAATACGGGAGATTTTTGTCACATATAGTACACAAACAGTGCTTGCCAGAAATTCCTGCAGCTCCTTCAGTGTTTCTGTAGGTCTCTTGGCAGCCTTCCTGACGAGTTTTCATCTTGTCTTTTCAGAATTTTGGAGGGACGTCCATGTCTTTGTAATGTCACTGTTGCCCCCATATTTTCTCCACTTTTTGATGACTGTCTTCATTGAGTTCCATGGTATACCCAATGATGTAGAAATTTTTTTGTAACCCCTCAACTGACTGATACCTTTCAGCAATGAGATCCCTTTGATGCTTTGTAATCTCTGTGCAAACCATGGCTTTTGCTGTAGCAGGCAACTGAGTAAATGTCAGGAAAATCGTACTAGGACAGCTGAACTTTATTTGGGGTTAATCAGAGTCTCTTTAATTGATGGCAGGTGTGTACCCAAGAAGACTGAATGTTATAATTAAATCAAAAGATGCTTCAACAAAGCATTAGTTTTAGGGTGTGCACACTTATGCAACTAGCTTATTGTACGTTTTTTTTTATTTTTTTATATTTTCCCCCTAACAGATTTGTTTGTTTTTCAATTGAACTGTACAAGTCACATTAAAGGTGAGAAAAGTTTTGAAATGATTTATTGTGGTCTCATTTTTTTATATCACAAAAACCTGGTATTTTAACAGAGGTGTGTAAACTATATCTACTGTAAGTTATTTAAATATTGCATAACATAATATATCAAGTGAGTCTTTTGCAAAAATATGTCTCCTCTATTTAATTTTAGATATCTTGTTAATGATTTCCTTTTGTTGCCAATATTTAATCCATTTACATTAATGGATAATAGATTACAACTATCCATACTGTGTATTTATAAAGACTTTTTTAAAAATATAATATGACACATGTATCCACCATATTAATTTAATTATATATAACACTCTAATGTATTCCTCCAACACTATCTTAACATTCCACATTTTTTTAAATTCTTCCTTTCTACAAATTAAACTACTAAAACTCATAAATCACAAAAACAAAGACAAAGCTACAACTATAACTGTATATATTGCTAATAAAATGCAACCTACCATGGATACCAAAGTTCCTAGTTTACCTGTTGAACAAACTACTATGCTATCCCTGTACCTACCAACACCTACAAATTTATCAAAAATCTAGTCAAAAGCTACCGTGACTTACAAATAATTAATATAATATATATAGGTCAAAAATAATAAGAGACTATTTATTTATATATTTTGGCATTTTAAATTATTCCCCCCATTACTACATAAAAGGTTAATGATCCTCTTCTATTAATCACAAATATTAAGCAATCCAACAAACAGTATATTATATACCTATTTATGTAATAGTAGTATAAATTACCCATTAAATAGTCCTAAATTATTTGCTCATTCAACATTATTATAACTAGATCTCTAAATAAATGAGTGGTATCTGAAGAGATAAAGACGTCTGTAAACTTACAGGTGACAGGTAATCTTATCATGCTAAACTATAATGCAAAAGAGAAATCAATGTCTATATACACGCACACACTTGTATATCTATCTATATATATATATATATATATATATATATATATATATATATATATATATATATATATATACAGCATATATACATACTGTGTGCGTGTGTATATATGGGTCTACTTGAGTTGACCGAGACGCCATTTCGCCAACACGCAGATGACCGAGACCAAACGACCAAAAACGAAGGTGATCGACAAGGTGAAATCCCGACAGTCGAAAGACCGACATGGGAAACGTGTGAGCGCGACTCGGTAAGTGTGCGATAGTGAGGGATTTAGGGTTAGGGAGTGGACAGGTAAGTGTGCGATAGTGAGGGATTTAGGGTTAGGGTGCGGGAAAGGTGAGTGTGCGGTAGTGTCGGACTTAGGGTTCGGGTAAGGTAAGTGTGTGATAGTGATGGGCTTTATGTTTTAGGGTGGGTTAAGTGAGTTAGGGTTAGGGTGCAGGTAGGGTAAGTGTGCGGTAGTGTCGGACCTTATGGTTAGGGTTTGGGTTAAGGTTAGTGGATATGTAGTTGTGTGTAATGTGTAGTTTACGTTTTGTGTGTCGGTGTTATGCTGTTCGGTTTTGTGAGTTGTCGGTATTGTGTGTTTTCGGTCATTTGGTCTCGGTCTTCTGAGTGTCGGTGAAGTGGCGTCTCGGTCAACTAAAGTAGACCCGTATACACACACACATATATATATATATATATATATATATATATATATATATAATATATATATATGTATATATATATATATATATATATATATATATATATAAAATATATATATATATTATATATATATATATATATATATATATATGTGTAGATTTGTCATCCTAAAAGACACACATATTTTGCAAATCTAACAAAAGCTCTGAATTAATTTTAAAAAGGACAAGTATCTATATCTCAAAATTGTGTAATATTCTTAACACAACAAATAGTGAAATAGTTAAAAATCCTTTAGCTTATTAAACAGCATCATAAAAATATATACATTACTGAGGTCAAAGAGAATGTCTTGCTATTTTATGTGCATTACTGAGGTCAAAGAGAATGTCTTGCTATTTTCTATGGAGTAAACAAAATATTTGCAGTCTATATTGTATTCAGAGGTTACAAGGTGTTCAATTGAAATCCCATTCTCCCATCCAGGATTCAAAAATATTGAAAAGTCTGATTTACTTTCTATCGAAATCTGTGTACTGATCAGATTTCAACTTTGACTTATGAAATGAGTTATTGCAGGTAGTCTTAGCAAATCTAATAGCATACATGTAAAAAGCTTGAAAGTTAACATGACCAAACTTCAAATTTCAACTCTTCGATTATTTTCAAATATTTTATATGATTTTCTATGCAAATTATATGTGATATTATACATTCACATTTCTGTCATATGCAGGTATATGTAATAGGGATCTTTCTTAAAAGCAGTTTATGTACATTTTTTGTCATATTTTCCCACTAGTATTCTACCTTATTCTAAATATCTTGTATTTCTAAAATCTCCCATAAAAGTGCTATTTAATCAATAATTCCTTCTATATAGGGTGAACAACTAGGGAATTATACTAAAGAATTAATGAGCATAAATATGCTATTTCAGTCTGTAATGACAACAATGCATTAAGCAACCATTATAAGAGCAGTCAATGTACATTAAATTTATTTATTTTTTTTCTTTTAGATCAAATAGAAAGGTATGAAATTCAGCTGGATGCTGAAGATGAGTTAGGATGGAGAGAGTACAAATGGCAGGTAGAACTGGATGCTTGTTACCCTCCTGATTTAAACATTAAAGAAGAATTTATGGAATATTTGAAACACAAAGGGTTAAAGTATTAAGAGTTTTGAGTAAGATGTTCTAATTAGTCATGTGATTGAGTTGTTGGTTCTGTAAGATGTGTTTTATTTATTTTATTCAGTCTGAAGAAGTTGACAGTATGGACAAAAGTGCTTACTGAATAGTTTAAGTTTAAATAAAGTTAATTTGCTTGGCTAGTTTTATGCTGCTTTTTATTTTTATTCATTTTTTGCAGTTATTCAGTATTTTTTAATATATATTTTTTTTACGATGGATAGCCAAGGAAGTTCCAGTTTTATGGCATTGCCCTCAGGTATTACTTTGAATGATACACACAGTAGATCTATTTTACTGAACCAAGAAGGCATTGCTATGAGAGGAGCTATTCCCAAAGCTAACAGTTCCTACAGTTCCGTATGTAGAATGGATAATGTTTTAGCAGGATGTTTATTGGTACCTTTTAATGCTTTTGGTGCAGTCAATGTTAATGGTGAGAGTGGTCTGTTTAATTACACTTAAACCTTTTGAGAACTGGAAAAGGACTTATTGAAGTTAAAAAAAGCTGCAGTGGGATAATCTGTACTTTGAGACTTGTCTTCTGGTTTCAAGTACACTCATTGATAATGATTATCCCAAAGAGTTTTTGGAACAGTGGGTAGAGCTTAAGCAAAAGATTGGTCTTCAATATGTTGAAATGTTAGTTAAGCTCAATAGAACTAAAACTGAAAATCTAAATGAAAAGATATGTGATGTTTTTTTCACTCTCAAAGGTAACACCACAAGTGAAAACTTTGATATTAAGTTCACTTTGATTCAGGACAAGTTAATAAAAGAAAACAATGTCCTGAAGAATAGGAAGTTAAAGAAATTCAATAGAGGTCATGCAGATTATGAAGGGGGATGTGTTTAATGTTTATGGAAGTCTGGGATTGGTCAACGATGAGATAACAGGCAGTGCTGAAGAAACCGGAAATAGATATGCTTCAGCAGATGAAAGAAGTTCAAGGCATAGGTCTGAGTGTTTACCACAGAAAAATGAAGAAAACAGGCACCACAGCAAAACAGCAATATTTGTAATGCCTCAGACAACCCTGGTACTTCCAAAAATTTGCACAGTAATCCAAAGTTTTTTCAACTGGCCCATCAACAGAGGGGGGCTTTGAATGGAACATGGGCTGAGGTGGCAGCTCCAAATCAAAAGCAACAACGACAATGGAAAACTAATTGGAAAGGATGATTTCAATGGAAAAAAATTAAAGTTATCTTTTTCTGTAGTTTTAAAATTGTGAACTTGTCGTCTTTGTTTTTAGAAGATACTGCTTGAAAAGTTTTAAGCAAGGGATGGAAATTTGTCCCTGCAGAAAGGGCTGATAAGTTTGATACTATAAATTTTTTGAGAGTCTATGTTTGTAATTTAAATTTAAAGCTTGTTTATAAATCTAATACTAATATGTCAAGTATTTTTTACAAGTCCAGCACCTACAATCCACCTTTAAAGACTGAATTAAAGTTATTTGCAATGGCGACTGAAATTAAATTGATTGAAATGTTAAAAAATAAGTCTGTGGACAAATATTTTAATAAGGCATGCTTTGGTTGTTTTAGATTGGAAAGAGTATTATGAAAAGATGTCTGAATTGTTGTTAGACAAGAATTATTACAAATTTGTTTCATTATTGAATGTTAAGAAGCATATGGATTCATAGATTGTTTTCATTGAACATTGCTTCAGTAGTGGGAGGATAACTGAAAATATCAGAAAGTTTTTTAGGGTAGAAAATCCTAGGATGAGTAGGGTTTTTGGGCTGCCCAAAATATGTAAGAATTTAGATAATCACCCACTCAGACTGATAGTGGCTGGCAAAAGAAGCAAAATGGAAGGGTTGGCAATATATGTGGTAAGCATCTACAAAAGATTGTTGAGTTACATAGTACATATACAAAAAATGCATTTGATTTTATAGCCAAGCTACAGAACTTAAGCATATGTGATACTGATTTTTTAGTAACATTAGACATCAGGTCTTTGTGTACAGTCATTCCTAACGATGAAGGAATGAATACAGTTAGATGTGAGCTAATAGATTCCAATCTTTTTTTCTGACAGTACAGTCAACCTAATAATGGAAGCAGTCAATATCATTTTGAGTTATAATTATTTTGAATTCAATACCAAGTTATATTGCCAAATCAGTGGGGTAGCTATGGGGGCTGCAATGGCTCCAAACTATGCCAACATTTGTATGTATGGCTGGGAAAAAGTTCACATTTTAAATAACACTTTTTCTAAGTATATTTTAATTTATAAACGTTTTATAGATTATGTGTTTTTAGTTTGGAGAGGGAGTCATGAGAAGTTGGAAGAATTTTATAATTATATTAACAATGTAAGTTTGTATTTAAAATTTACATGGGAATTTGATCAAAACAGCATCAAATTTTAAGATGTATTAGTTTTCAAAGAAGATGTGGGGCTTATTACCAAGATTTACAAGAAAGATGTTTACAATAATTTCTATTTAGATTATACTAGTATGCATCCAGAGAAAATGAAAGCTAACATTGTTAAGGGACAGTTAATGAGGGCCACTAGTCTAACAAGAAATGACAATGATTTTAAAGAGGAAGGGATTAATTTATGTAACAAGTTTGTAAGGCATGGATACCCAGCCGAGATGGTGAAAGAAAAATGGTTTAAAGTATGTGGTTTGAGAGGCTCAGTGTGATATAAAGTGCCAAATCTGAATCTAGAAATTACTATTTGTCTATGCAAGTCACCAATAGTATAGATGCTAGGGCTATAAAATATATTGTAACTAATAACTGGAAAATTCTAAGACGTAATTTACATTTATTGAAAAAGGTAGAAGAAGTGCCTGTCTTTGTTCAAAAAAGAGGGAAAAGTTCTAAAAAATATTTTTCAATCAAAACTGACTTTGCATGAGAAAGTTGGTACTAAAACAGGAATGTGTAAATGTTGTAATTATAATTTTTGTGATTACCTTTATACAGGGGCAGAATAAATAAATGTCAACAACAGGGTTATTAGAATTAAGAAGAAATTCACTTGCAAATCCAAATATGTGGTATATTTGGCTAAGTGGATGTCCTGTAATTCCTTCTATATAGGGAAAACAACTACGGAATTATACAAAACAGTTCATGAACGTAAATATGCTATTTTGGTCTGTAATGACAATAATGCATTAGACAAGCATTATAAGATCGGTCAATGTAAGGAAGATTTAAATTTTTTTGTTTTAGATCAAATAGAAATTAATGAAATTAAGTTAAATTCATAGGTGTTTACTAGGCTAACGACCACAAGGGTTTTTAAGCCTAGCCATGCATCCCAAATCTCTGACAAGTTCTGATACCCTTGTTAAGTGTAAGCAGGGGCTTGGGAGATGAAACATTTACAAACTACAGCCTGGGAGATGAACCATTTACAGGTTGCTTGTGTCCATTAAAGATATAGGTGCCAAACCAGGGATGAATTTCCTGTTCCTCATCCAATTTTCCAGGTTGCAGTTGAATTGGGTTAGGGAAAAATTCTGCTTCACATGGATGGGGAGCCTGTTTCAGAGACAGGTTAATCTCTGGGATACATACCTGTCTCTCCAGCAAGTCCTATTTATATCACAGGCATGGTTTAAGTCTTTAGAATGGGTAATTCTGGTGCTGTTTGTTTTGCAGATATGTAGGAGTTCTATCAGAGTGGTGTCTGACAATGCCCTGTATGTCAGGCATAGATCTCCCATCAAAACCTGTAGGAGACAGAATACAGGGATAGAGCCTTGAAGCAGTCTGCATAGGACATTTTACTTAAGTAATGTATTCTTTTAGTGAGGAACCTCTGTGGATGTTCCAGTTGTTGGATATGCCTGGTTAGGTACATACCAAAAGGGAAATTGTAATCAACTATAGGTCAGATGAATACCAAATACAGTAGAACAATGACTTCCTTTGATTTATCTTTTTTTACCTTTGTTTATAAGTTGCACAACATAAAAGGATTTCCTCACTACTGTAGACACGAGATGGTCTAAGGCTAGAATACTATCTATATGTGTCCCTAAGTCCTTAACTACGGGCTCATCTCTAAGGGGTGTGTTGTCAATATGAAAGTTACCAGGGGTGGATGACTTTCTGAAGGATACTATTATGCATTTCTTGGCATTTAGTTTTAGTCCATGTCTCTGACACTAGTTGTTTGTCTGTGTCAGCCACTCCTGGAGAACATTTGTGTCTGTGTGGGATTCAGTGACAGCTCCTAATTTGCAATCATTTGCAAATTTAGTCAGCCAGAGACCACTGACATTGGCCTTGACTTGAGAGAAGTAAATGCCAAAAAGGAGATATCCAAAGACTGATCCCTGAGGGACTTCATTTGTGACTCACCTCTTTGTAGAGGTGGACTGCCCAATTCTAACTTCCTAGGTCCTGTCTCTGAGCCTGTTGGCTATCCACTGGGTAACATATGAGTTTGTACCTAACCTTTTAAGTTTGTCAACAATCCCTGAGTAGAGTATTGTGTCAAATGCCTTGACCAGGTCAAGGTATGCAGTGTGACCCACTTTTGCCGTCATCCATTGCTTTGGTGACATTCTCAAAAAAGTCCGCCAGGTTGAGTAGGCATGATTTGCCCTTGACAAAACCAGACTGGGTTGGGTCCAGTGTCCAGAGTTTTACTATATCACTACTGATCATTTCCATGATAAGTCTTTCCATGGCTTTACATATAAGACTAGTGAGACTTATGGGTCTGTAGTTTCCAGGGTCTATAGATGGCCCACTTTTGTGCACAGGGAAGACTCTTGCTGTTCTCTATTCATGAGACATGAAGCCTGTTTGGAAGCTATATTTAAATAGCAATTCTAGGGGGTCATGTTTCATGCTATTTAGAAGGCATCCTGGGATATTGTCTGGGCCCATTGATGCAGTGTTCTTGGCCTTAGAGAGAACATTAAGGACATGTTTCCTAGTGATAGCAGGGGGAATTATATTAGATGGTATTTCCTGAAGAAAGTTTGAGAGGGAGAGAGGGGTAAAGTTGAAGATGAATTATCAGCCAGTAGGTTTGCTATATCTTCTGGCTCAGTATAGGTGGCTCCATTTACAATGAGCTCTGCACACAACTGTGCATTGCCTATGAGGTTGCAAACTAGCTAAAGAATGCATTGAGGTTGCCCTTAGCCTATGAGGCCAGATTAACCTCAAATTTCACTTTGGTAGACTTTATTTGTCCTCTGAGATGTTTGTTTAGTTTGGCAAGAGTGCTTTTATCCTGCTGGGTGCTGCACCTCCACATTTTTGGCATGATTTTCTTCCTTCTGTTATACAGCCTATTGATTTTGTGATTCCATCAGGGTGGCTTGTTTTTTGAGTTAGTTCTGTAATTCTTCCTGGTGGGTACAGCTGTCTCTATGCAGCTATTAACATACTTGTAGAGGATTTCTGTGAAAAGTTCTGCATAGGCAGCAGTGTCCTTAGAGTTTATGAGGGCCTGAAATGTTGCCAGGTTATCACTTAATAGCAGGGTGTTAGCCATAGAGTAGTTCCTGAATATTCCAGGTTTAGCTGGGAGTCCAGGTTTTATTTTTACTTCAAATAAATGAGACCATTTTGTGGTCTGACCTTACCAGGGAAGACATTAATGTAGGGGGTGTGCAGGACTCTTCCATATTAATGAGGACAGGATCCAGTATGGTTGCACCCCTGGTTGGGGTATTGACTACCTGGTTCAGGGAGTTTGTGTTTACAAAATCCAGGAATCTCCGTGCCTGTACATTTGGTGTCATATACGATTCCCAGCTAATAGTGGGGTAATTAAATTCGCCCATGCATATGATATTGGGTTGGATGGTTAGTGTTTCCAATATGTTTAAATACATAGTATGGGTTTCCAGGCTCATAGAAGGGGACCTATGTGTGGCAAGGAAGTGATATTGGATTTTGCCTATGGTGATCTGAACATGGAGCAGCTCAATTGCATTGTCCCATTTGACCAGCCTTGAGGTATATTTATTTTTGATCTAAATAGAGACACCTCCACCCTTAGTCCTTGTCTGTATAGTAGCTGGTCTAAATGTGTGGAAGGTATTATAACCTTGCACTGTTGGTGTGTTCTTCACAGCTGTAAACCATGTCTCAGTGACTGCATAGACATCAGTATTCTCTAGGGTGAAGAGAGCTTCTAGGGAGTGGAGCTTTTTGTTTAGACTCCTAGCTTTAGATTTTCTTGGTTTTGGTTTGCTATGTTGGAAGTACTTTCAGTTTGGAATTGCCTAAAGAAGGCATTATGGGGGAAGACAATGTTTTAGTTAATATTCGAAAGCAAAGAGGGGAGAGGTGCAGACCATTCCTGGAAAAGCAGCATTGTCTGCTGATCATCTCCTTCCAAGCTGACAAAACTAAGGCAGTTATTAAAGTCAATCATCTTTTGTTCATATTGTGGCATCATCCAGAAGGTAAAACGCTGCTCAGTGCTAGGTTCGTACCTCGTAGCTCTAGGACGTCTCTCTACATATAGGGAGGTTTGTCTCAGGTCATTTACTCCCATGTTGACTATGACTGAGTCATGCTGGTACTTGTGGTCCAATGACCTGAGTGTGTGCATAATATGGTAGTTCCTTGCCCCTGATAAGCAGCTAACTCTGACTTTCTCCTTACTCAGCCTGGTGAGAGGGGCATCAGTGTGTCTCATGATGGAGTCACCAATAACCAGAATTTTGGATTGTGTGGTGGCTTGCCTTGTGGACTTAGTGGTAGAGGTTCCATGAGATGGGGCTCTATGTGTTGATGTGGGTGTTGTTTTGAAACAGTGCATTTGGGGCTGCTGAGGGTATTTGTTATGTGTACTTTGTCTAGGAGGTCTTTGTGGTTTAGGAAGGTTACATTTAAGTGCCTCAGCCTATGTGGGTCTAGATGTCTGCTTTGACTTGTGTGTGATGGGTGCAGCATTTGTACTACTGACAACCTTATTGACATTAGGAGTACTTTTATGTTAGAACTTTGCCCCCACTGACATTACATAAATACACCTCTCACATACCATTTCAGTTTGTTTGAGAATTAACTGGTTGTCAGTAAACGTGAGACAATTTCTACAGTGCCTCAGGATGCCCATATCCACCACGCTGGTAATGGAGACAATGGAAAAGTTCATATCCATGGCAACAGACCCTTTTTATTGATTAGATAGCTGGAGTGAGAATATAAAGCAATGTCAGGTGTATTTAGTTTGCAAATCTAGTGACAGTGCTTGTGACTGCAAACTAGTTGTCCTGTGTTCAACCAGGTGTTGGAGAAATTCCAGTCATGCTTGGGTGCTCAGGGTGTCTGAGTCTGTACAGAGCACAGCCAAACACTTGAGGGGAAACTAATAAATAGGCTCCGAAAATTTAAGGATGAAGTATTTAGGCAGATATTCTGATGTTAGAAGCAAATCAAGCAGTACTTACTGAAGACAAGCAGTTAGCTTGTCAAGAATGATGAAAAAAGGGGAGTCACATGAATGGCTACTGCTTAGCTATTACTCATGCTGGTCTAACAACAGCTTCTCTCTGCTGGGATACAATGCTCCTTTGCTTCTTCTCTCACCAGAAGCAAAACATTAGCACCAATCCAAGATGAGAAGCAGGCCACTGCCTGTTTGGTGATCCACTGTATTGTCCCAGATGACGCAAGGGTCTGTAGGCAAGTTGTAGCCTTTTCCTGGTAGATGACTTTAATAGTAACCAGAACAATGAGGACTGTTAAGCATAGGCACTCATTGTCCAAACAGAAACAATCAGTAATCAATGCACTCTGCTCTTCTCTCACCAGGAGCAGAATGTAAGCAGAAATTCCAAGCTGTCACCTATGAAGCAGTTATTAGGCTTTCTGGTAATCAGCAGTCTCCAGGAAATAATGTCCCTGTACTCTTTCTCTCACCACGAGAAAACAAAAGCACTACTCCAAAGATGACTACTGAGAGGCAAAATGTGGGCTGTCCAATAACTGGTGGTCTTGCAATAGATGTTTAAAGGTAAGATGAAAAATGTGTTAATATTATAAACACTGCAGTGTGCACTAAGCAGTTAGATATGAAAAAGGGGGTAACTAAAGTTTCAGCTAAGTGGAGAGCCACTCATTTTAAAAGACCTAGATGGATTGAAAGGGGCTGAGCACTCTAGTTTTCTGGCTCTATGGAATACAGAGAGATGACCAATGAATTTAAACAGTTAAAGGGGAGTGTTTTCACAAAATGATAATTTTGTGCTTACTCACAACAACCAATGAAAGGGAACAGGGAAGGAGATATGTGGTCAAATTAACACAAGAGGCAGGCAACTAGAAAGACATTTGTGTTTAAAAACATTACAGAAACAAAGTGGGAGGGTGGGAAAAATTCTGTGTGACTCACAAGAGACACAGTTGTGGTTTCTTTACAAGTTTTAATATGCAATTTAAAGCAGAATACAAGTAAAACACAGTGTAAAGAAAACACATCACAGTATACAAAGTAGAAGAAGGCAATACATTAATACAAAATACAATAAATCAAAAGCAAACTAACCTTTCCCTCACAGCAAGTTGTGTCGGAGTCTTGGTGAGCTTTTCCAGTAAAGCTTTGAAATGTTTTTTTTCACCAGATGCTGAAGATGAGTTGGGATTGAGTACAAATGGCAGGTAGAATTGGATGCATGTTACCCTCCTGGTTTAAATAGTAAGGAAGAATTTGTTGAATATTTGAAACACAAAGGGTTAAAGCATTAAGAATTTTGCCTAAGATGCCCTAATTAGTCATGTGATTGAGTTGTTGGTTATATAGGATGTGTTTTTATTTATTTTATTTAGTCTGAAGAAGTTCACTGTGTGGACGAAAGCACTTACTGAATAGTTTAAGTTTAAATAAAGTTCATTTGCTTGGCTAGTTTTATGCTGTCTTTTATTTTTAATCATCATCTCTCTAATAAAGGTTATAGTATGTGTACGTATTCCGTAACTAACTGATACTGCATTTTTATTAATCTTACATAGTAGATACTGCATTCTTTTTGCATATACATATTATTCATAAAATGTTTACTCTTATTAATTCTAGAATTATAAGCAATCTTGACTATATATAAAATAATTCCTGCCTGTTTAATTTAAAGGTGTGTTTTTATCCCTTGTGAATTGCTGCTCTGATCTATGCTTCACATACTGACATCAGAATTTGACTACACCATATGAAAATGACAACTCACAGCACAGAGCAGTTGCTAATTTCCTCTGTAAGTTTCTCATTCCTCTTGATTCTTTTAAGCTTTTCTAATCTGCAACAAACATCTGACTTTAGTTCTTTCAATGAATATGTACAGTTAATATGTATAGTTAGAGTTACTAACACTACAGCATAAGCTATTAACATGGAAAATGTAAGCAAATTATGTTACGACATCTCAGTATAAAACATTACTATAGCTTTTGCCTTACTAATTATTCACTTCTAAGAAAAGAAAAAAAAGGTGTTGATTTGAGTAGATTTCTCACATCCATCCATCCATCCTCAACTCATTTTTCCATTTTTGCACATGAGGTTGTGGTGTCATTTCAGCAGTAACAATCATCTCGACCCTTACATATATACTTGGGAAAAAAAATAAGTTTTTTTCTTTTTTCACAGACATCAATGATGGACTTTGACCTAGATTTTCTCCAGGACAGCCCAGGTTAGAAAGAATCCAGCATTTTGACAGAAATGGAACATTCTTTTCTTCTCAAGCTTTCTCTAAGTATCATTTGCTTTATAAATGGCCTGTGAAAGGAATATGTTACACAGGAGCAAAGAAAACAAAATCACCAGTACCTTAACACTACTAATTAACATTTTTTCATTGCATATGTATATGTTGCTTTTAGGAATTTTTTGGCTTTAAATGAGTATTTATTAATTCAATTATTTTTCTTATTTATCATTTGTCATTTTAAGTCATGTTTTTACACTTTTGTATATATGGATGGTTGTGTTGTTAGTCACATGTTTTCTGAAGAAGTTTGTTGGTTATTAAAGTGAACGAAAGCTTAAAAAAGACGTGTGGAGTCCTGCTCTGTCTTTTTGCTGTGGTTGGTGTGTTTTGTACTTGTTACTTAGTTTCCTGAGTAGTACTTCTGATTAACATATTACATAGATCTGACATTAATTTAACCCAGCAATGCACATATTAAGCAATGTTGAACAAATAAAATAAAATTCTTAACTTACAGTCTTAAAGTTACCAATTCTATTACTTATAATTTAATGATAGTCTCTTACAGGAAGTATTTGTTTAAGATTTATACACAAACATAAGTTTAGTTAAATTAAATATATTAAGTCATTCACTGTAAATATAGTAAAACAGTACAACTAACCATTTATATTCCTCATCATGAAAAATGTTTTAGCTTAAAATATAAATGCATACCTACATGTATTTTGAAACGTCAAGTCCAGTACAAACCTTTTACTTATTAGGGCAAATCTGTTGTTTCAGAAAATAAAAGTCCTGCAATCAGAAAATGAAAGTCACTTGTTTTTCAGCTTTTTGGTTTTAGAAGCAGTTTTCTAGGAATTCAGCTCACCCTTTCTCTCAGATATATACTGATCAACTTCATTTCTTCAGTATCATTAAAGATTTTATTGCTGTTAACAAAAGTGGATGCCTCTTCCAGCATGTTAAATATTTTTATTTATTCAGAAAGAAATATTTTAATCATTGCAGAAAATATCAAAGTGGCTTGAATATTGTTCTTTCCAATTTCTTTGATCAGTGGTAAACAGGATTTTTTACTCTTTATTTTTATGGATAATCACTGTCAAATCTGACTACATGTTCACCTATTTAAATAGGTAGGCTGGACCATACTGTTTTTAATATTTGTTCTTTTTCTAAGCTAGACATGAACATAACTATAATTGAACATGGTAGTGAATTTTCCTTGTTCAGGTGGCAGCGGTGGTGCAGCGGTTAGCATTGCCACCTCACAGCAAGAGGTTCTCATGTTCGATCCTCGGCTGAGATGCCTTCTGTGTAGAGTCTGCATGTCCTCCCTGAGGTTGCATGGGTTTCCTCTGGGTGCTCCGGTTTCCTCCCACATCCCAAAGACATGCTGTAGGTGGATTGGACACTCTAAATTGGCCTTAGGCATGAGTGCATGCGTGTGTGTGTGCCTTTTGTGGAAGGTTGGGTGCCAAGCTGGCAACTCGACACCATAAAAACTCCACTGCCAATCATGAGTGGACTCGTGATCTGCTGTGGCAACCCCTAACTGGGAAAAAGCCGGAAGAAGAAGAAGTGAATTTTCCTTGTTCGAAGGTGCTCTCGGGGTTTACGTGCCCTTTCAATTCTGAATGATAAAGTTTCAGACATGTTTAATTTATTATGTACCCAGGTAGTTAATAAGTTTATTATATTGTCTCCCTCATACTTTTCAGGTATACCATACATTCTAATGTTATTTAATCTCTGTCTATTTTCTAAATCATTGAGTTTTTCTATGATCCAGTCATTTTTTTTAAAAGAAATTCAGTCTGAGACTCATCTTCAGATATTCTTCCTTCAAAATTATTTAAACTTTCTTCCACACTGTTGATTTAGGAACTTTGTTGTTTCATAAACATTTCTGAATGTCCCATTTTCTTTCTGGTATCTTCTTTGAAATATTCTAGTTTTGGTATCCAGTTTGTCTATTTTAAGTAATATATCATGCATACGAGATATTAGTGACCGGGTGTCTTTTTTAACACAAGAAATCGTAAGTACCATTTCTTGAGTGACTCATGTTGAAGCCTCTTCTGTCTTAATCAAGAAACTGAAATTCTGACAGAAAAAAATGCATATTTTGAAGGACCTGAAGCTATAAATCCTTTCTCTATTAGTGAGTAAATTAGCTAACAAGTATCTTAAAATTTTGATTTTTGATTATATTTTCTGTCAGAGAAAAGTTTTTTGCCACAGAATTTTCACCAGTTGCTGCTCTCAGTTAGCCATCTTGGCCACACACACCCAGCCAAAAACTTTTGAAGTCTTTAATTAAAGAATTTGGCCAATACAGTTTGAAAATTAAATATATATAAAATATAATACTGTACAAAAACATTAAATAAAAGGGTTAAAAAAGATGGTTGTCATTTAGAAAAACACTGTCAGCCAGCTAATCCTGTGATGTCAATGCACAAGGAGATGTGATATTATCACACTTCAGTTTGCAAAGAAAACATCTATTCCTACTGTCTTAGAACAAACAAGAGACCTGGTCTGGACTGTAGGAACAAATATAAATTGTAGACAGGCTTCTCTGCTAAAGTGAATATGTGCTTGTCATGTGTGTGGCATGTGTGTGTGTGTGTGTGTGTGTGTGTGTGTGTGTGTGTGTGTGTGTGTGTGTGTGAGAGAGTTTTAGAAATCAGTTTCCATTTTTCTTTGATAACTTTCTCAATGAAAAAAATATTTCCTGTATGGTTTTGTTTTATTTTACAGTTTACATGTTTCTGCATCTTTGTACAACAATTGCATTTTGTGCAGTTTTTCACATTACACAGTTTTTCTGCATCTTTAATGAAAACACAGTTGCAGGTTTTGTACATTTGTTTTACAGAATGCATGTTGTTGACTAGTGAAGAGCAATGTTCCCTTCATTCCAGTTCAGGCAGACAGAGATGGGTGAGTTATAAATTCACACCTGGGGCATTCTGCTGCCCATGACAGGAGAAGTATATGCATTGCTGATGCATGAGCTATTGGTCTACCTATGGAGGTGGTGGGTTAGCATATGACTATACTGTCACCGGCCATGAGAAGCTTTGACATCATGTTATTAGGCTGACAGGAGAATTGTTTTGGTATATTTGAAAGGATTGTCAGTTGGCTATTATTCCTTGAAAGGGTAAAATGCAATTTGAGCTGTTGAAATCTTGTCAGTGATATGGATTAAAGATGATTGTGTAGTAGGAGACATGTTATTCTGGCTCAGTTTGAGTAGCTTGTTCTGGACATGAATGCTAGAAATTTCATACACTGCATGTTTAATAAAAGCTGATCAGTGCTACATCAATAAACACTGCCTGACTTAGTAGAGACGACAGTGGAAAGTAATCTTCTGCAGTGTTTAGACAGTGTAATTAGGCTGAATTTCTCACAGATCTTTCTGTGTTTTTGCTGCTATACATTAGAAATGTACAATATTCTACTTTACTACAGAGCACTCACAGAACAGTCGATTTGTGAAGAAAATGTTCGTTAAACCATGTGCTCATAGGATCATGGATTAGTTTTTTGCTTTTGCTTTGTAGATGTTGCCAAGTTATTTATGAACAGTAGAAAAGTAGAACATAGGTTTTCATTCCTCTTCAAGCACCACAGTGCACTTTCTTCTCATATTCCCAATTCCTTGATACAGCAAAATTGTCTTTCTTCTGTTTCTGTGTATTCCTATTCTCTAGCCTTGAGTGACAGCAAAACCCTCCTACCATCTCACCTTAAACTTGGCAGAAGCTTTGGTGGTGACAAAGGTTACTCTTACTCTGTCTTTCATCTCCTGTTTTCCAGCCATTGTTAGCAGCAAAGACCTCCCACAGTCTCGCTATAAACACTGCACGTGCTTCTAACCTCTGTTGTCATGAAAGGCTTTTTTACTCTAGTGTATGGTCTTCTCTTTTTTCTCTTTCTCCTGGCAGCAAATGATTCTCTGTTTATTTTTCTTCTCTTCTCTGCTAATTTTTCTCTTGCTAATCACTGTTCTGCTAGAGCTGCCAATGGCAAAAAACGACTATCCCAACCTCCCCTAATTCCCCTTCTACATACCCCCTTTTCCAAATGTCCTTCCTTTAGTGGCGATAGTTTATCTTTCTACTTCTTCACCTTTTAATGTTTTGTAACACATTCAGTGTTAACTACTAACATGTAATTTATACATATTAGTAGAAAACTTTTCCTACTAGCATTAATACCAAATACCACTTTGTCTTCTTCAGACTACACTATTCACAATGAACACGTCTCTTGCTCCTGAATTCAGTTATTTATTTATTCATTTATTTTACATTTGCTTATCAGGAAATTCCATCTGGCCAAGTCCTTTTTCAGCAGAGGCCCAGGGAGAAAACCTCCACATATGACACAGATTAATAAAGTATAATTACACAGGTACAAAGCATAACACCATACATTTTACATCAAATAAAATTAGGATAATAATACTTTAAACTGTACTTCAGTAAACATAGGATGATAAATAGTACACAATACAGGTAAAACGATGAAACACCTTAAACTGTTCAATCAAACAAAACATTCAGTCTGATATAGTATTAAAATAATATAAAGTAAACACCAAGTGTCTATACCTAGAAGAAGGAGTAACAGTTGAGAGGAAGAGAGAGGTATGAGGAATGAGGCTTACAAGATAAAGAGAAGTCTACAGCTTGAAAATAAGGGAGGAGTGTTTGCACTAGGAAGATCAAGAAGGAGATGGATAGGGCTTCCATTAAAATTGCTCCACATATCAGTTTATTGAAACCATAGAAGTCAAACTGTACAATCTAAAGAATGGCCTTCAACATTCTGCCCCCTGTTTAAATAAGCACCTTTGCAGATGTTCTTCGTCTTCCCTTGCTGCAGTCCTGACTATTGGGTATAGTCCGCGTCCCAGTCGGCCCGAATACCAGAGTATAAGGCTGACGTCGGTCATGGCGCCTTAGACTGACGTCAGTACGTCAGGGTACTAATGCGCATGACCGACGCCATTTCCTCAGTCTTTTTTGCCGCATGGTCCGATGCAGAAGCAATTTTGCGAGTGCAGGTTGGCGTTCTGAGATTTTCCGAAACCGGAGTTTCAGACCGAAACAGAGTTGGCTAAGTAACCCCGTTGGGGAACATTTTGGTTTTTTCTTGCCTCAGTATTTTACCGGATGTCAGAAAAAGTGAATAACTGTATTTCTTGTGGGAAGCAGATACCGCATAGGGATTATCATACATTGTGTATACCTTGTTTAGGGCCTGAGCACGACGTTGTTGGTTGCCGCTCTTGTGCTAGATTTAACAAGCGCACTATTAAGAGGAGGCTTGATTGTGCTAGGTTAGTGTTTGGAAAGCGTTGCAATTATAATATGCCGTCGGATGCTCCGACGCCTGCTTCATCCAAGAAGCGCAAGGACAAAACAGTGAAGCCTAGGGGTGAGGAACCGGCAGTCCCGGATGTCGGTCCTTTAGAAGGCTCAGGGGAGCCAGAGGTTTTGCCAGGAGTCTCTATGGAGTCTCAGGCAGATACTTTACTGTTACAGGATGTGCCCTCTCAGGAGGTAGGCCAGGCTGAGGGGGCTTCTCAGGTAACTGTTCTTCCCTCTCTTCCCAAGGTGGTTAGGGCCTCTCCTTCTGTTGCCAAAGCTTCTTTTAGAGGTAGGCCAAGTTCAGCTTCTGTGGGGGCTTCTCCTAGCATTTCGGGCTCTGTGCCTAAGAAACATATGCTTAAAATGGCAGAAGACTTGATTACTCTGATTAGAGGTTCTATGCCCCCACCTGACAAGAGGCCTAGGGTGGAACAGGAATTTGATAGTTTTGAACAGTGTTCACAGGCTTCAGAGTCTTCTGTGGAAGACTTGCAAGAGTTTCCTACTTATTCTGATTCTGATGTGGATGATTCCACTCCTACAGCTTCTCCTCCTGAGGATTTTTCATTTTCAGAGACTCTTCACTCCATGAGGGAGCACTTTAAATGGGAAGGCCAAGATTACTCTGATTCCAGGAAAAGGCTTAGGGAATTCTTGTTTTTACCCCAGCATAGGCCCTTAGCTATTCCTCCTGTGTTGAATGTGGTGGAGGATGTTTTGCAGAGGCTTCTCTGAACCCTGACTCCTTGCCTCCTGCTCCTGTTAAGCCTGATAGGTATTATAGGGTGCCCGAAGCTCATAAGTATTTGTTTAAGAGTCCCAGGGCGGACCCAGAAACTGTTTCTCAGGGGCCTAAAGGTGTTAAAGCTTCTGTGGTTAAAAATCCTGTACCCTCTGATAAAGAGGCTAGGGCTTTGGATAGGTGGGGTAAGAAAGTATATACTTCTTCCACTCTAGCCATGAGGCGTTGAATTGTCAGTTTCATATGCTGAAATATCAGAATTATCTCCTTTCACAATTGAAATCTAAGGTGGATGCTTTGGCGGAAGGTATTGAGTGTAAAGAATTGCTGGATTTGGTTCATGTGTCTGAACAAGTGGGTAAGCATTCTTTGCAGTGTGGTTTTGATGCTGTTCAGGCCTCCTCGAGGGTGGCTGCTACTAGTTCTGTTCTTCGCAGACATGCCTGGTTGAAGGATCAGAATTTAGCTGAGCATGTTAAGACCAGGATTTTGGATGCTCCTTTACAGTCTGATGTGTTGTTTGGACCGCCTGTGGAAGCAGTTTTAAAGAAAATGGAGGACAAAGCTAAGTCTATGCAGACTGTTAAAGATTTTTTGCAGGTGCAGCCTCCGAAGTTTAGTAGAAATTGGCCTGCTAAGGGGTGGACATATCCTGCTTATGGTTCCCAGTCTAGGGGTAGGTCTAGACGTGGTAGGGGCAGGGCTCAAGGTTCTTTAGGCCTAGATCAGACAGTTCACCTGCTCAGACTTCTGGTGAGGGCAGGGGTCAGTCCTTTCGTAAGCAGAACCAATGACCTGCCTTTTCAGCTGCCAGTGGATTCTCGCCTGGCAGCTCCTTTGGGAGGAAGATTGTCTCTTTTCAAAGAAAATTGGGATTTAATCACTCAAGACAGATGGGTGCTGGATATCATTCATCACGGTTACAGATTTTATTTCCACACAATGCCCCTTTCAAAGGCATGCCAGATGTTCCTCCTCCACAAAGAAAAGAGGCTCACAAGCAAGTTTCTCAGTTACTCCAGATAGGGGCCATTCAGCCAGTCCCTGTATCAGAAAGGGCTTCGATTTTATTCTCGCCTGTTCCTAGTACCAAAGAAGGGGAACACGTGGAGACCAATTTTGGATTTATCTATCCTCAACACTTATCTGGACATTCCCAAGTTCAAGATGTTGACGTTACAGCAACTGTTACCTCTGCTGGGCAAGGATCACTGGATGGTAACTTTGGATCTCAAGGAAGCTTACCTTCATGTGCCTATAAGGCTAAGTTGCAGAAAGTATCTGCGGTTTCGAACTGGAGATTTTCATTATCAGTTCTCTGCATTGCCCTTTGGCTTATCTACTGCCCAGAGTATTCACAAAGGTTCTGGCTCCAGTGATAGCTTACTTCAGGCTTCAAGGCATTCAAATCTATCCTTACTTGGACGACTGCCTGATTCTGGCTCAAGAAAAGGAAGACCTTCTACAGCATCTGGAATATGTCATAGCAGTGCTAAGATGCCTAGGGTATTCTGTGAACGAAATAAAGTCCAGTCTAGTACCCTCTCAAGACATGTGCTTTCTGGGTGTGAGACTGAATACAGCAGCCCAGATGGCCTTTTTAACCCCGGACAAACAACAGAGTCTGTCACTTTACTTCCATCAACTATCTCATCAGTCCGTGCTGACTGCAAGGACAGTCCTTCAAGCATTAGGGTTCATGGCATCTTGTATTCTGGTGCTTCCCAATGCCAAACTGCATATGAGGAAGCTGCAATGGTATCTCAAAAATGTGTGGACACAGCACTGCCAAGATTTGGACACTGTCATTCAAATAATACCTTGCCTTCAAAAGGAATTCTTGTGGTGGGCTCAGGAATGTCACCTAAACAAGGGACTCTCTGTGACCCGCCAGAGGCGAGTCAGATTTTAACGACAGATGCCTCGGACACTGCTTGGGAGCTCATCTAAATGGAAAGTGGATACAAGACAAGTGGCCTGCCAGACTACAGCATCTACATATCAACATGAAGGAGATGTTAGCAGTCCAGTTTGCATTGATGGCGTTCAAGGAGTTACTTCTTCCAGGGCAGGTGTTGATTCTAACAGACAACACAACTGTCATGTGGTACATCAACAAGCAAGGGGGAACACATTCTTATCCTCTATGCAGGCAAGCAATGATTTTATGGGAGACTGCGTTAAGCCTGCAACTGACTCTTCAGGCAAGGTTTCTGCCAGGAGCACAGAACTCCCTAGCAGATGTATTAAGCAGACAAATCATGGATCCCCACGAGTGGAAACTGGATCTTCATGTATTTCAGAAATTGACAGTGTCATGGGGAACTCCAGACATAGATCTGTTCGCTTCTCCACTAAACCACCAGCTGCCAAAGTATTGCACAAAGGGGTTTCATCACACAGCTTGGAAAGTGGATGCTCTGTCTTTCAGTTGGAAAAACCTTCATGTCTATGCCTTTCCACCTCTGCCTCTTCTTCCAAAGGTATTATTAAAGGTCAGACAAGACAGGCCAAGGATGATTTTGATAGCTCCAGATTGGCCTCGGCAACACTGGTACCCACTTCTAAGGAGTCTTGTAAAGAAGCCTCCCTGGCCTTTACCTCTGATTCCTCATCTGTTATCTCAGAAGGACGGTCATCTGCTCAATGTCAAGCTTCAATCTCTTCATCTCACAGCTTGGCATATTCTGTGTTGAAGCACAGTAGGTCTCAGCTTCCTCAACAAGTTTTAAATGTGATTATGGAAGCTAGAAGGCCTAGTACTAGGAGGGTGTACAGAAAAATGGAAGAGATTTTTGTTTTGGAGTACAGCAAAGAATTTGGAGATTTCAGAGCCTAATTTGAGTGTGGCTCTTCAATATCTTACTGAATTATTGGACAAAGGTTTGTCCTTCTCTTCCATAAAGATTCATGCTGCAGCAATTTCAGCTCACTATGATTGTGACCCACCTTTGTTTTCGATCCTTTGTTCAAGCAGTTTCTTAGAGGGGCAAAGAATATAAGACCCCACGAGAGCTCCTACTCCTGCTTGGGATCTCAATTTTGTGTTGGAAAAACTTACTCTACAACCTTTTGAGCCTGCAGCTACTGCTGAATTGAAATATTTGTCATGGAAGACTGCTTTTCTGTTAGCTATTACTTCTGCAAGAAGGGTGTCTGAGTTGCAGGCCCTTATGGCAGTAGAGCCCTTTTTGGTTTTCCATAAGGACAGGGTTTCATTACGTACTAATCCTTCCTTTATGCCTAAGGTGGTTTCTAGTGTGGCTTTAAACCAAACTATTCATTTGCCTACGTTTTTTGCAGATCCTCAAAATAACGGGGAAAAGATTTTGCATACTTTAGATGTACACAGGCAATTGCGTTATTATTTGAACAGGACTAAGACTTTTAGGCAGTCTCAGCAGTTACTTGTTTCTTTTGCTTTGAGTTCACAGGGCAAGCCTGTGTCAAAGCAAACTATTTCTAGGTGGATTGGCTTTTGCATTGCATTTTGTTATTCCCATCATGGCAAAGAGGTTCCAGCTGGGATTAGGCCTCATTCCACTAGGGCTACTGCCACTTCAACAGCATTTCTAAGGGGGGTGGCAACTAAGGATATTCTGGAAGCAGCTACTTGGAGTTCAGTGCATACTTTCTCTAGGCATTATCACCTGCCTATATACTCTAAGACTAGGGCTGGTTTTGCCACAGCTGTTTTACAAGGCATGTTGTCAGCTCCTGCTACTTTATAATTTGCCAGCCTCCCTTACCTCTGCTTTGGGATTCTACCCAATAGTCAGGACTGCAGCAAGGGAAGACGAAGAACATAGTACAGTTTTGTACCTACCATAAATGTAGATGTTCGAGGATTCCCTTGCTGCAGTCCAATTTACCCTCCCTCCTTCCCCTCTGTGTTTTGGGTTGGTTGTGTAGGTGAGTTTACATGCTTATATTTTTTGTATATATTGTTGTATATATTGTACATGTTTTTTGGTGCAGGTTGTTTTTGGGACTTGTCTTTTTGGGTCTTCTGACATCTGGGGCAAGAAAAGACTGAGGAAATGGCGTTGGTCATGCGCATTAGTACCCTGACGCTGGCGTCAGTCTAAGCGCCATGACCGACGCCAGCCTTATACTCTGGTATTCGGGCCGACTGGGACGCGGACTATACCCAATAGTCAGGACTGCAGCAAGGGAATCCTCGAACATCTACATTTATGGTAGGTACAAAACTGTACTTTTCTAAAAATGACTTCAAATACAAAAAATAAATTCAACAAAAAAAGGGGGCTGAAAATAAATGCATTTTCCTCTGTCTTGGTACAGTAAAACTAGCCAAAGCAAGTGATGTGAACTAGAACCCAAGGCTAGCTGGTAATTCCACCTATGGTCAAATATGTTCATAGGTTCATAGGTTCATACTAGGCTATCTGCCCTGGGGCAATTACAAGCCTAGCCCGATTTTGTTTGGCTTATGCCACCCCTTGATTTGAGTATACTGTGCCCTTTTTAAGGTATAGTTTACTATGCCTCTGTCTAATAGTGACACGGAAGTAATCCCCGGGACAAACCTACAATCCCCCATCCACTCATCAAGATTCTTCTTGAAGAGATTCAGTGAGGTGCTCTGCCTAACGTGAATTGGAATTCTATTCCAGAGCAAAGGGAGCCTCTGGGTTATGAATCTGTCCCTCCAGCAATTTCTATTTATTTCTGTGCTGAGGTTCAAGTCCCTCGAGCGTGTGGCTCTAAGAGATTTAGATTTACTAAGGTGGAGCATGTCCATTAATTCTGGATTGGACATAGCTTTATATGTCAGGCATAGATCTCCTCGAAGTAGGCAGTATGCAACTGAGTAGAGCTGGAGCATTTTTAACCGAGCAGCATATGGCATCTGCTTGAGTCCCTTGATCCTCTTGGTGAGGTACTTTTGGGGTCTTTCTAATTGCTGCAGGTGTCGGGTAAGGTACATTCCAAAAGGGCATTATATTCTATGATAGGCCTGATGAGGGATGAATAAAGGGGCACGATTACCTCTCTTGATCTAGATGTGAATCCTTTCATGATGAGGTGGGCTATGTAGAAGGTCTTTCTAACCACTTTGGCAATGTGGTTGTCAAAGGAGAGATTGCTATCAACTTGGGTCCCCAGATCCCTAATTACTTTCTCTGTACTTAATGGGTTACAGCCTATGTGGTAATTTGTGGGCACATTGTTTTTGCCAAAGGGTATGACTATACACTTTTTGGCATTTAGCTTTAGACCATGGCTCTGGCACCAGTTATCCATCTCTCTGCGAGACCTTTTTGAAGGATGTTTGTGTCAGCTGGAGAGTTGATTATGGTGCCCAGTTTGCAGTCATCTGCGAACTTGGTGAGCCATAGTCCTCCCACATTGGCCTGTACCTCGGAAAAGTATATACCGAACAAGAGCGGTCCCAGGACAGAACCTTGTGGGACGTCACTTGTGACCGGTTTTGAGTCTGACATGGCTCCAGCAACTCTCACTCTGTGGGTTCTGTCTTTGAGCCAGTTTGTGACCCATCTTGTGACATAGGGGTTTATATTTAAGCTGGATAGATTATCTATGATGCCCGAGTGGGGTATTGTGTCAAATGCCTTTGCTAGGTCCAGATAGGCTGTGTGGACTACCTTCCCTTCATCTATGGCTTTGGTGACTGTTTCAAAGATGTTGACCAGGTTCAAAAGGCAGGATCTGCCCTTGATGAAGCCGAATTGGGTAGGATCTAGTGTCTGTAGGTCCCCAATGTCTTTGTTTATGAGCTCCATGATGATCCTCTCCATAGCCTTGCAGACTAGGCTAGTCAGGCTTATGGGGCGATAGTTTCCAGGGTCTGTAGAGGCTCCACCTTTGTGGAGTGGGACCACTGTTGCTGTACGCCATTCTGTGGGCACACATCCTGTAGTGAGGCTGAGATTGTACAGCTGTTTTATTTGAGGGGTTAGTTCTTCTTGGAGTTCATGTAGGACGCAACCCGGGATGCCATCTGGTCCCATGGAAGCAGTGTTTTTTGCTTTGGAGAGGGCAGCCTTCACCTGAGCATCAGAGATGTTTGGGAGACAGCCCTCTGCCGGGATAGATACTTGCTCTTTTTGGGGGGGTGGAGAAGTTTGCACTGAACCTGTCTGCCAGGATATTGGCGATGTCTGTAGGTTCAGTGTATTTTTTGTCGTTTAGAATCAACTCAGAACAAGTCTGGGAGTTGCATCCCAGGTTCCTAACATAACTGAAAAAAGCCTTATGATTGTCTTTAGTGTCCTGTGCAATTTTTCTCTCGAAGCTGGCCTTGGAGGATTTTATGAGGGGTCGTAATTTTTTGCTAGTACTGATCAGAGCTGCCTTCCCTATTAGGGATTTTGCTCTATCATGTAGTAGCTTCCTCCTTCTGTTGTACAGTTTATTTATGGCTGGGGTCCACCAGGCTGGATGCCTGCCTTTGGATGATTGGGTCTTGGATTTTGTTTGGGATAGCATGATCCATGTATTCCTGGAGATGTCCGTAGAATGCATTTATATAGGATTCTGCAGTTTGGGCCGTAGTTTCCACTGGCCCTGGGGCCTTGAAGGATTCCACTTCGGTTTTGAGAAGTGAGAAGTTCGCTTTTGAGAAGTTTTTCACTGTAGTTTTCTGGGTTGGGGTGGGGTCGGGATGTGGATATCCAGTGAAATTAATTTATGGTCTGATCTTACCAATGAGGGATATACTTCTGGTATGGAGCATAGAGTAGCCATGTTGGTAATGATCAGGTCTAGTATGTTATCCCCTCTTGTGGGAGTGGTGACTAGTTGTTCCATAGCATTTGAGTTTATAATTTCCAGGAACCTTTGGGCTAAGGTGCTGGGGCTTGAGTAGTGCTCCCAGTCTATGTTTGGGTAGTTGAAGTCACCCAATATAATGGTGTTCGGAGAGATCTTCATGTTCTCCAATGTTTTTAGGAAAGCCAAGTGGGATTCCTGACTTTGAGAGGGTGGTCTGTAGGATGCTATAAACTGAAAAGCAGTCTTGCCCACTGTTAGTTGCACATGGATGATCTCCGATACTTTGTGCAATGCCACTAACCTGAAGGTGTGGATATCCTTGATAAATATGGAAACTCCCCCTCCTTTTGTGGTTCGGTCCGGGTTTTGGGGCTGAAAAGCATGATATGAGGTATAACCTGGTAGTGCTGGGGTGCTCTCTGGAGCCTTGAACCAGGTTTCTGTCACTGCACAGATATCAAAGTTCTCCATACTGAGGAGAGCTTCGAGTGTGTGCATCTTGAGGTTAAGACTTCTGGCGTTTAGCAGCATTACCCTTAGTTTCTTGTTCCTTGTGCTGTCTATGGAGGTGGGTTTGACTTTTGAGCCTTGCCTAAAAAAGGCACTATGGGGGTGGCAAGAGCCATTGCCAATATCCGAAAGCCCAGTGGTGACAGGTGCAAGCCGTCCCTAGCGAAGCAACGTGGCTTGTCGAGCATGTCATCCCAGGCTGACAGACACTGGATCCCCTTTGAATGACACCAAAATTTTAGCCAATTGTTAAAATCGATCATTTTGTCTTTGTACTGTGGCATCATTCTAGGTGAGGGTATGATGCTGCTCAAGGTCAGGGTCATACCGGCCTGGGCTACATGATCAGAGAGCTCCTCTATGTCTCTTTTCATGTAGTCCAGGGAGGTACGTCTCAGGTCATTCACACCAGCATGTACAATGACTGAGTCATATTTGTATTTGCTTTGGAGTGACCTGAGTGCTTGCGTTATGTGGCAGATCCTAGCGCCTGACAGGCAGCTCACTGTGACCTTCTCTTTGTTCAGACTGGTGAGCGGGACGTCAGTGTGTCTGACAATAGAGCCACCTATTACAAGAGTATCAGGTGTGTTATTCAGCCTTAAGGGCTGTGGCTGCTTGGCACACTGACTTTGTGGGTTATGTGTTGTGCGTGTTTTGTTTTGGGGTAGCATTTGCTTGGATGTCTGATTTGGAGGTCTCTGTTGCTTAGGTAGATTTTTATTTAGAGCCTCTGAGTATGTTTTTGTGTATTTATGTGTTTGGTTCGCTGATGTGGTGGGACTATGTGATACTGGAATTGTGTTGTGTGAGGTTACCTTCTCCTCCTGACTGGTTTCCCCAGTTTTGAGATGAAAGAGCTCAGCCTCCAGTTTGGCTATATGGTTGCATCTCTCACATATATTTGAACCTGTTTGGAGGAGGAGAGGGTTGTCCGTGTACATGAGACAGTTGTAACATTGCCTCACAATTCCCAGATTCACCAGCTGGACTGGAGAGGAAACCATTGACTGACCTTTGGACATGCTAGAGTAATATAGGGAAACTGAATTAAGACGGACCAATAGGGGTCAAGGTAATCGTAGAGAGTATAAGAGTAAGTAGTGCTTATGGTTTAATAGTGCTAACTTGTAAGATTACTTATTTGGACCAGTGAAGGGCTTTAGAATGAGAATATGGTGTTTAATTTGAGAGATAGAGCAGTTCTAAGGGAAAAAGTGAAGAGCAGACTTTGTGGAGCCAGGAATAGTTTAAACCCAATTAGGCAGCGCTGCCCATTGTTGCGCTATGCACAAAAACGCACAAAACCGTGCAAAAGAGGGTTTTAAGAGAGGGAGATCAAGGAGTTTGGAATTGACCCAAAATGGCCAATAAAACTACAGTTTCAAGGCAGTAACCACTCCCACAGGGGCAGGCAGGCTGCTCAATGTTTATCACTGCCACTGATGAACAGAGAGACTTCCCTTTAGCCCAAGCAAAAAATGGCCTCCAAGAAACTTACAAACAGTTCAAAACGGCAAGCCTGTAACTGAACTTTTTTAAATCTCAGAAAAGTGGTTAAAAAGCAAGTTTTTTTGTTTTTTTAAAGATAGCAGAGGTTCACAAGTATCAACAAGTTATAACAGTGCAGTTAATGACCCCACACTTGAGTGCTAGGCCAGAGACAGATAAAATGCAAGGTTTAAGAAAAAACGATTTTAAAAATAAGTGCAAACAGGAAATTCAGTAAACAGCTCTAGGTTGTGTTCTAAATACATTTACCAATGCAGAAATCAGGTTTAACAAGCCAGAAAATGCTCAAAGTAGGTGGCTATGCAGAAAAACTTAGCAAATAATCTGAAGAAAAATACTTAAAATCTCAAAAGTGGCTCCTTTCTTCTCTCAGCGTTTTCTCCTCTTGGTGGGTGCTTCCCCAACAGCCAACAAGTCTGAAAAGATGCCAAAACCATCAGGCAATCTGGTTTTAAGAGAGGGAGATCAAGGAGTTTGGAATTGACTCAAAATGGCCAATAAAACTACAGTTTCAAGGCAGTAACCACTCCCACAGGGGCAGGTAGGCTGCTCAATGTTTATCACTGCCACTGATGAACAGAGAGACTTCCCTTTAGCCCAAGCAAAAAATGGCCTCCAAGAAACTTACAAACAGTTCAGAACAGCAAGCCTGTAACTGAACTTTTTTAAATCTCAGAAAAGTGGGAAAAAAGCAAGATTTTTTTGATTTTTTGTACAATCTAATCTTTAACATCCACCCGCAAACTATTACTACTGATCTGTGTACCATCTCATGTTAGCAATAGAGAAAAACCATTTCTAATACAATATCCAACAGCCCATTTTCATCATACAAGAAACAGATAAACCAAAGGGATAAAACATTGCTATGCTAATGTACTGAGTATAAATAATAAATGGGATGCATTTGGAGCATGGTCAGTTTACAAAACCCTGACATATTAACAGTCAGTGAAACATGATTAAAATATAACATCTGCCTTTCAGCTTTCCTCCAGAATAGCTTCCACTTGAACATTGGTGAAGGACCATGCTTCTAGTACAAAAAAAGTAGTTTAAAACTTTTTTCCACACTTCCCTCATTGTTTACCATTCATTCCCCCTTCATCAGGTTTGAAAGCAACAAAAAGGACCATCATTTAGACAGCTATCAGGGTTTTCCTTAATTTTTTAGCCCTAATCTACAGTGCATGCCCAGTAAAGATACCCCTGAGTTCATTGTGCAATGAACATCATTTAGGGAGTGTCATTAACTTATGCACGTGATGTATAATGTAACACCCTTAAGACTGCCCTGTCATCTCAAGAACTTCCATTCACATCTGGTCTTTGGTCTCCATCTGGGCCTCTATCATGGGAGAGTATACCCCTGGCATATAACCCACTCCATCCTCAAAAAAGCAAATGAGCCAGCAATATCACAGGTTCTTCCCTTCCCTCTTCCAGCTCCAACAGGTGCCTGAGTTACTAATCAAACTTAGTTTGGGTCATAATCAGGATTTTATCCCTCTATGATTATGGATCTGGCCACAAAAGATTGCAAAAATGAAATCAAGCCTAACTGCTGATAACTTATTAGATAAAGAGTTTCCATGTCTCACTTCACGAATAACTCTTAATGAGAAGACAAAATCTAATAATAGGAAACTTCAGTAGAGGCTCTTTAGGTCCAAAAAACAAGTTATCAGTTATGTAGCACAAAGCAACTTAACACAACTAATAACCATACCTACAAGACCTAATCCTTCCATTAATACAAGGTCTCTGCTTGTCCTTTTTATTACTAACATCCCACAACAATATAAATCCACTTGTATCTGAAATCATTTCAGCAACCACCACAACATCCAACTTTTGTTTCATAAAAACACCCAGAATTAATCCTGTTACAATTATCACAAGGTGAGTGTGTGAATCTTTTTTTTTTTTTAAACAAAAAACATCCTTATTAATTTATCATTTATGACATAGGCAATCTTGCATTTGTATAAATGAAAAAACAAGCCACATTAATACACTTTTAGTTGCAAACATTATGCATCACAGACCCCATTGAGACAATTGTAGTTGCAAACATTATAAATCCCTTATGGTATATCCAGTCATTTTCAATTAAGTATTACATAGCTTATTCAAATCCTGCCTTTTTTAAACCTTGTTCCTCCTCTGCGTATAATGTTCCCACAATACCCATATTTTCCTGTGTAGTTTGCTCCTTCCCTTTTCTAAAGATTCCAATTCCAGTTGCTTTATCTCTGTTACTATATTCACTACTTCTAGTAAAGTCGGTTTAGACTTTGATTTCCATTTTCTAGTAATTGCTTTTTAGCAGCCACCATAATTAGACTCAGCAAGGCCTTAATATGTCTAGCAATTCTGATTCTGTATCATAGGTCAAAAAGACCATGTCCTTAGTTATACCCAGTATCTCTGACAATGCTATCCGCAGAGAATCTTTAAAGTTCCTAGTTACCTCTTTCTTTCACATTACACCTCCAACAGTTACTGTCTACTTGAGGAAAAAATTCTTAAAAATACCTATTTAAACACTTCCAAGCAAAGATCCTAAATCTTCTAGACTTTGTTGCATATTTGGAAGATATGCATATAGTCCCCCCATTTCTTTTTGTGAATTGCTTAACCAATCTCTCCTCCCAATCCTTTCTAAGCTCCTCTGATTGATCATTATAGTTGTCATGCAATATTTTTTATGCTCAAGTAATTATTCCTTTTTTAACAACATGGTCTGTTCTAGATTCTATTCAAAACTCTACCAGTGCTGGTCTTTCATTTAGGAACCCCCCTATTTATTTCTCTTTGCCTAGACTCTGATATCAATCCTTGATAGGGAAGGCAATCTCTAACCTGCAGTCCAAATAAATTCTTGGTGTCTTGCCATTCAGTTACCTTTCCCTTTCTAGTTATTTGCTCCCAATACCTTGGTTTCTTTGCCAGTTTTCTCCAATAAATTCCAGCCCCTTCTTGTCTGTATCCCTAGTTGTAGTCAAGAGAATCAGCTATAGGATGAACTCACAAGTACAAACTAGCTAACAATATTCTAATGTACAAACCCCACAGAAGCTCTACAGTTATTCCCCTCACTCATAAAATGACCTGTTGGCTCTTCCTTGCTACAATGAAGAAGAGTCCATGGCAAAAGTCAGTCACAGTTGATGTCTAATCTTAAAGTCCTAATGAAGTATAGGGACAGAACCTTGCATCAGTAGAAATACTCAGGCATCTGGTCTGACAACCACATTTTTGTCACCCTAGGACGTTAGTGTAAACTTGGAATCCAAAAAGCAGAATCCAATTACATTCCCAATACACAGCTGTTAAAGTAATCATAAATCATACTGTATAATAAACAAATATCTGCTATGATGCCACATCTTACAAAGCACTACCCAATATGGACCAGTTTCTGCTACAAGACTTTATAGCTTTCATTTCATCAGCTAACTAGCATAAACCACTCCAAGCTAACTTAGACTAAAGTGCCCAACATGGGAACTGCATCCTAGCCCCAAAATATTCCATTCACAATTGATCTTTCAACTTGTATTAATTTCTCCTGACCTTCAATTTAAAGTTATCTTGCCAAAAATGTTCAAAGAATTCCTTGAAAATCTAGACAAGATTCCTAAACATAAGGATCTCTCACCACACATTCTTAATCTCTTTTTTACTGCAAGAATTGCCCCTCTACATCTTAGATACTCTAAAATAATTTTAACCTCTAAAAACTCCCAGCCTACCTCTCCCCAAGAATCAGACCACAGACCAGTCTTAATATTCTCGTCCCATCACTAAGATTTTATGATAAAAAAAATTTACAACTGACCTTTTTATCACATTAATAAGTATGGACACCTCACAATCTCACAGCATAGTTTCACAGTAGGCCACAGTACCCTAATAACAATATATGTTATCATAAACAAAATCTATGGTTTTATGGAAAAGGGGTGTGTGTCCAGCAACATCTTTATAGACATAAAAGGGTCTCTGAAATTGATTGGCACTTAATCCTACTATAGCAATCCTAGCCACAAAATGTACGTCCAGTACTGGCACTTTTGAGGTAGGAGTTCCATAGAAATCAATGATGAACCCCATCCAAGTTTCCATGTTTATTAACTCATTACATCTGAGTGATTCCTGCAGGTGCCTCTGTAGCTACATCCTAATGACACCTCCAGGTGTCCAATATTGCTTGTTTATATTTGCATCGATAATTTCAAAAACATGCTATATATAAAGTATTCAAAGATTTCATCTTAAAGCTTACATAATGGCAAACATAGCATATTTGATAGTTGACCTCTGTCTAGTACAGGTAAAGAGATATTCATTTTTGTTTATACAATATCCATTCATATTGTCATAAATGTCATGCTTTTCTATAAACACTGATAACCATGTATCACTGACAGAAAAGTGTAGTCTCATACGAAAGCTCTTAGCTGAATGTACAAAATGCTGCCAACAGTATGTGTGTAACATGAGTGGTTGCAGAGACATTGTAAGTTGTTTAAAACTATTACAAACTAAATATTTACTGTATTTACTATTACTTATAAAATCCAGTTTAAGATATAGATCCTAAAAATACTACCACTATAAAAACAGTTTGTGCTAAAACATTTACTATTTACATTTCTTTAGTGACCCCTACAGTTCCAGAGATATGAACATTTGTTTGAAATTTTGGGACATAATTTGGCTCTATAAAAAAAGCTTAGGCTCTGCCAGTGGAAGTTACAGGGCAAATTTCCAGAGCTCTATTGGAGGTAATAAGTTACTGATATAACTACATCCATACCTCTTATCCATAATCCTTTTTTGCAGTTACATACTATATCACAGCTCTGATCCTACTACCTCAGCACTGAAAGACAAAGTCAGGCTAACTTTAATTTAATATGGCTAAATTAAAGTTCTACAAACAAACTAAAACTCAACAATAAAAAAACTCTGTTAATGTTTTCTGGAAAAACTTTAGAGGTATACTTCACTCATCATCATAGACTCAGCAGCACAACTGGAAAGGTTTAGCAATATAAATCTGTTGGGCTTCTCACCGATGTATATCTATCCTTAAAACCTCCTATCATCATACAGCTACTGGAAGTACATCTATAAATACCTTTGTAAACACTTCTTAACACATTTCATAGCTTGAGGCTATTCAAAAACAACTCTTGTATTTATCATGTATTTATTTATGAAATGTTTTTGTTTTGAGCAAATGCCTGTATTTTTTTCAGCAACTTTTCACATTCAGTATAAAGAATGAAAGATCTTGGTTGCTCTTTCTTTTAAAAGCCTCTGTTTCAGAATGTTTGTTCATTATCACGTCTCCTTCCACTTTCAAAGAGGATAGGTATTTTGCTCTTTGGGCATAACAAAAAATGTTAGCTTGATTGTCTTCCTTTCAGTCTTTCTTGTACTGAAATTTATTTTCCGGTTAAAGTAGGAATGCAGATGTAGGCGATCTACTCTTTAGTATGTGAACCATCAGTGGTTGAGCTGGCAGTAGGCACACATTACAAGAGAGTGTTTCTGTAGCCTAAACAAAGTAAGGTTAGCAAGAATGGGTTAGGTGAGACAGGAATTCCTCTTTTTCACTTTACTCTTGTGGGTGTTAAGCCTAGCCGTGCCCCTAACCCTATCCCACCACATTACCTAACCAAAAACCCTTTCCCCATAAGTATCACTAAATAAGACAGTTAAAGACACATACGCACACACACAGGGTTGTCACCTTTTTAAATGTGCAAAGTGGGTCATTTTTTGTGGAATCTTGAGTTTTTGCAGGACAAACCATACCCACAGCCACTGCAAAGGACTGAACTTCAATGTTTACCAAAATAAAAAGTTATTCTTGTAGCATTTGAGTTGCTTATGCTATTTCAGTTTGCTGTTTCAGATACAAAACAATTGTTTATACAACTATTAAGAATACTTAGGGAATGCTTTTTTCTAAAATCTCATAATATTTGCCATTTTAAGTTTTTTGTTTTCTGCAGGACACATCTGCCCAAACAGAGACAGTTCTGCACAGAAAGAGGGAGGTGGAAGCCCTACATATACCCCACAGAACACATATACACTATTTAAACTATGAGCTAACTTAACCCTAACTGTAACACTAAATCCCAGATACCCATACAATCACTGCAAAACACACACAAACACACACACACAACAAAAGCTATACTCTGCCATAGACCATACTCTCACTGTAACCCAAAACCCATCTTACCTGCTCACACATTTAACACACAATTGCAGTAGTTCAATGTTTCCTGACATTGCAAATATCAGCATTTGACTTAAAGGGCACAAAGTGCACTTTGCTGATTAAACATGCGTTCAGCAAAGTGCGTGCTAACCATATATATATATATATATGTATGTATAGATATAGATATATATACATAAATAGATAGATACATAGATAGGTATGCATTTTGATATATAAAAGTTCTAAATACGGCTGCATTCTGCCGCATTGAGCAGATTTTGCATATTCAAACCTAATGGAAACTGAGTTTAAAGCAACCTGTTAGTGTCAGATATTCTTATGGCCATATAAACGTATTGTTGGAGATTTCCAATATAAGTTTATATCTCTGAAGCACTTTGTCACTTACTAGTTATTTCTGACAAAAAATCTGGATATTCAGTTACAAATTACAGTTAGCCTGTGTTTTAAGGTACAGACGTCATTGAATAATTTCACACTGAACATTAGAGTGCCATATCACAATTCATGATTATACTTTCCCCTTTTCTTGGTATAATAGCATTTAGAATGTTGGAAAACTTCACTTTTAGGGATAAAGAAATGTTGGTAACTGTTCTTATGTTATAAAATCAATATATTTGATTTCCTTAAGTACAGGTTTAACCCAAAATTAATTTTAATTATTTTTTATTTATTTAACATTTGTTGACCGGGAAAGTCTGCCTAGGTTCCAAAGAGCCTGTTTTCAGCAGATGCCCGGGGAGAGATGCTCCAGATGCATGTCTTTGGAATTATCATTACTACCCTATCATCTATTAACTGAAACATCCTGAAATCATTGTTTAGATGATAGTGTACTTTAATTCAATGCAGCTTTCCTAAATATCCTAAATAGCCTTTCACCTCTTAGAAGGAAGAGACTAAAACAAATAATGCAGTTTGGCGATTCAAAAAAGATAGATTGCAAATGCAGGACAGAGGAAAATGAATGGAAAGAATGCAAGTATATAACACACCACAATATCTTGAAAACTTCAGAATGATCTGCACCCTTACTAAAATCAAATAAAAATACACTCATATATATATATATATATATATATATATATATATATATATATATATATATATGGGTCTATATTATATTGTTGATATGGCATTACAGTGAATGCCGTTTTGATGACACATAAAGACCGAAGTGCCAAAACAGCGAAAGATCAGGTAAGCAATTTTTTGTTCCTATGGAAAAGAATCACTTGGTCTGAGCCATGACATTGCCCTTTACCCCACTGTAGTGCGATCTCAGAGTTGGTATATTTAGTTAAGGGGGTGTGGGGAGCACACCCTGGTGTGTTTTGTGTTGTTGGTCTACTGATTTTTTTTCTCTAGGAAAAAAAAATCGGTGACCTGGGGTTTCGCTGTTTTGGGCATTTCGTTGTTTATGTGTCATTGAAACAGCATTTGCTGTAATGCCACTTCGACAATGTAATATAGACCCATATATATATATATATATATATATATATATATATATATATATATATATATATATATAGATAGATATGCATGTATGTACACTAATACAGTATATGTGTGTGTGTGTGTGTGTGTGTGTGTGTGTGTGTATAAATACACTTACTAAAAATATACTTTAATAACATTCAGAACAATAATAAACACAACCTTAAAAAAATTCTATTCACCCATTAAAGACACTTATATTCCAGCCAAAAATTCAACCCTAATCCCTCTTTCCATAACTCACCACTTAAAACAGCAATAGAATTTAACTCTCATTTTATAGATAACATATCATCCCTAACCTAGGATTTCCCAACATCTAATCCCAACCTTGCCTAACAGCCACATCACCACATCTACTTTCACATTCCAACCTGTGCCCACATCCTATATAACATTACTATTAAACAACTCAAACCATGTTCTACTTCAGCTGATGACCTTCCAATAATAACAGCAGCCAATAGCATTGCTTATACTGTCCTGTATAAATAGATCAATAGCCGAATCCCACATCCCCCCCTAGAAAGAAATCATACATTATCCCTCTACAAAGAAGGGAATACAATAGATATCACCAACTCTCAACCTACAGCAATCTTGTCCCCCCATCCAAAAAACAATTTCTAAACTACCTCCTGCAGGAAGAATGCTATCTCCCACAACTTCCATCCCTCCCATAGTACTAACACTGCACTTCTAACCCTTGTAGATGCTGTCACTAAAGCTAGAAATAACAGTAAACTAGTTTCCTCCTTATTTCTAGGCTTGTCTAAAGACTTTGACCGAATTTGTCACAGCAAACTTCTACTTCAAACGTCCTCACTAGGTCTATCTTGACTCACTTCTGTGGTTCAAAAGTTACATATCTAGTAGGTATCAGCCAGTAAAATGGCACTCCACCCTCTCTCCATATCTCCCAGTCACTATTGGTATATTATAATGCTCTATCCTTGGTCACCTCCTCTTTAACATTTTCACCAACACCCTCCACACATTCGCACAACAGGCCTCCTTAATACAATATGTGGATGATTCCACACTCATATGCACATCAGACTACCTGGCACATCTCCAAAAAATGACTCAGGAAGCTTTGGCAGCCACTGAAACATGGCTTTATAACTTACAAACACACACACACACACACACACACACACACACACGCACGCACACACACACACACACACACACACACACACAAACTACTTCTACTTTTTTTCCCAAAATCCCTCATTTCATGAAAAGCAAAATTTAAAATCTTCTCTCTTAATAACACAGCCATTGAAGTCACTTCTCATAGCAAATTATTAGGGATGACAGTGGATGATAATCTTAAATTCAACTTGCATGTACAAGATTGTGTAAAAGAATTACCAAAAACTAGGGATGCTTTATAAAGCCAAAAACTTTCTCAGTAACACAACTAACACTGCACTTGCCATGATTTACCTTTCCCTTCACTACTTGATGGCATTTCCATCCTTACTAACCTCCAGGCATCAAAAAATGCAAAACATGAGCAATGCTATAATAAAAGTGGCTAAATTTGCAGCAAGCATCCCTTTCAGAACCAACCATTGTACAGCACTAATAAGCTTGAATTGGTCAGAACTACCCCATCAACTAACATACACAACTTCTTACCACCTATAACATTATCCAGCATCCATATGTTTTTCTAGCACTAAATACTATTTTACACATCTATGTTCCCACTCAGTCATTATGATCCAATGACCAAAAATTTCTCTCAGTCCACAAACCAGTCAAATCTGCTGGGTATGGTCTGTACACATGCCATGTTTCTAAACCCAGTAGCTCCTTACCTATCTGCAGTCCTTTAAAACCACCCTGAAAGGCATTCTAACCAAAATTTGGCTCTGTTCTTGCCCAATCCCAGGATAAACTATATTCCTAAAAATGAACAAGTACCTATTCAAATGTTATATAGGTTCATAGGTTTATAGGTTGGTACTAGACTATCGGCCCTAGGGCCTATACAAGCCCAGCCATAACAATTCCCTGGCTATTTCTTCCCACAGTATTTACTTCCCTGGACCCCTGTCTAGCAGGGCGACTGACGTGATCCCCAGGGTGAATTTCCTATCTCCCATCCAATCATCAAGGTTCCTTTTGAAGAGGGCCAAAGAGGTGCTCTGCTTGACATGTATGTGCAGTCTATTCCAGAGTCTGGGGAGTCTCTGGGTCAGGAACCTATCCCTCCAGCATGTTTTGTTCATTATGATGACAAGGTGTAGATCCCTGGAGTGTATGTCTCTGAGGGATTGGGATTTCTTTAAGTGTAGCATGTCCAACAGTTCTGGGTTTGACATGGCCTTGTATGTTAAGCAGAGGTTGCCTCTGATCCTCCTTACTCCCCCTTGTTCACTCACTTCATAACTTCAATCAATTTCCCCTGATTTTTTGCCATAACCCTGTTTTTTCTGTCATTTCATATTGCAGTTCCTGTTTGTATTATACTAACTTATTTTTAATTTCTCTAAACTGGCAAAATTGATCTAAATATTACATCATTATCATATAAGACACATCTATTTTAAGCAATGTTGTCAAATTAGTTAAACTATAGATTTTTTTGTAATATTTTTGAAGAGTTTGGAATTATTCTTCTAAAAATGTTTTTGTAATACTTTGGAGCTTTTCATCCAGGCCTCCACTGAAAATGGGCACCTACCCAGTTGGATTTCCCCAGTAATCAAATGCCAGTAAGTAAACAAATACATACATTTTCACAACAAGAGAGAAAATTTAAAAATATAATCGTTGTTGTGAACTGACTTTAACCACGTTTGCCTCAGGAAGATGGCAAAGTTAGAATAATAAACTAATAATTTGAAAGCCAAAATATGAATTTTGTCTTCACTGTGTTTCTAAAAATACAGCAAGCAATAGCTTTGGTGCCAGAGGAAAATATCCCATCTGAGATGGTTGGCTGATGAGAATTCACATAAATATAATTACCTTGTTGATCACAGAGATGTATGCTGCCCCTTGACAATACATATCAGTTATCATTCAACGGTGGTCATGCAACTGCTTTGTGTTCACACCTTTCACCCACAGAGTGCCTTGTAAAATGATAGCCTCATTCTGTATCTGTTTTAGACTGCTGCTTTTAGGCATGTACAGTGGTCCTCAAGAAGCTATATTAATGACCATTCAGTGGTAATAGTGTAACTAACCTGTGCTTTCAGACATTCTTTCTCATGCAACCCCAAATGCTAGAGACTGTATGTGTGCATCCATGATGTTCAATGGTGAGGAAAGTGAAAGAAACAGTTAACCACAGTAAAATATTTCAACATGCTGTTGTCAGACAGAGATAGACTGCCCCACCCTAATGAACCATATAACAAATTGTTTCACATGGCTCATGTAATTACCCTTTGTTTTCGTATATAACCTGCCTCTACCCTTTAAAAAGATAGATACTTTATGTGTACATTTCTGATCCATTATTATAAAGAAAGTAAAAGGTATGGCTGACTAGGCAATCATTTTCATCTTGTTGAACACAGACACATACACTGTTCCTAAACAAGCTGATTTAATGATCATTCAATAGTGGTCATGTAAACATCATGTGCATTCACTCACATACTGCCTTCCTATCCTTCAAAAGATAGAACCTTCTGTATACTATTCTAATGTTAGATTGTTATGAAAATGAAAGTGATTTGCCCACTGTAATGCATTTCAACTTGTTGCTGTTAACTATGCTCCCACTCCCAAAAGTCAAAGAGATGATCATTTCAGTATGACCACCAAACTGACCTTTGCTTTCATTCCCATATTGTCCACAAACAGATAGCAGAAGAAGCAGAAATGCTGACCAAAGTAATATATTTCAACTTATTGCTAAAGCTGCAATGCCCAAAACACCATGGTAAACAAATAAACAAAGAACTGACATATGCTTTGGGCATTGTACATTGTTACCACTGCCTAAAGATTTATACACTTTGATATATTAAAAAAACAGCAAGAGAAAGCTTCTGCTTTTCTCTGTAGCTTCTAGTCAAATGACTAGAGATTGCCACTCACTCATTGTAGCTCTTAGAAAACAATCCTATGTAGTTAACAGACATAACATCAGAACAAGGACCAGCTACCCATGTCCTCTTCTGTTAGAGGTGTGGATGTGAGAAGCCATACTAATGCATGGAATAATATTTCACTTTTGTGTTTTATTTTCTATTCATTTTAATGGAAATATGCAGAGTAATTATTTGGCCATATAATTACTACACTTGTCAAATAGTTGGCTGGTGCTTCTCTTGACAAGAGGAAAAAAATATATAGTTGTATATGGATTTTAAAGTAAAAAGATACACTTAAACATATTTATCTTTACAACAGTGATTATATTATTTTCCCACAGTGCTGAGATAACTTGAAGACCAACTTTTAAAGAGTTAAAAACAAAAGTCCTACCACTTCTCCATGTTGAAAGAAACCAAATTTGCAAACTAGGCATAGGGAAGAGAAGGTGGGTAGCTTCTTGGGGTGAGCACTATTATTGTTAAGTATAACCATGTTGTACTAAGACTTGTGTAGCTATTCTCTCTATCTACAGTAAATGTGCTCCATTTAAAACATACTCATACCCCTATTGGGTATACACTTGACTCTGAAAAAATGTGTACCTAACATATCTAGTTCAAAACTGTCTGCAGTTTTGATAATTTGGATACTGTCTTTACAAAAGTCTTAGTCTGAATATACCTATTCCATTAGCATTCATTTAGAATTAAATCTAAAAAGCTAATACAATCTGTTAGTTTTACAATCAAATTACAGTCCAGATACATTAGTATTAAGCTTTTATTATATTTTGGAATATGTTACTCTTGACCCTTACAGATGTAAAAACTGTAATCTATAAAATGGAACCAAACCTGCAAATATTCTGTAATGGAACTGACACCATTTTGCAAAGCAAAGCACTCTTTGAACCATGTCATTACTAAGATTTATGTAGCTGTTCTCTCTATCTGCAATAAATGTGCTCCATTTATACCATACTCATACCCCTGTTGGGAATATACTTGACTGTGAAAAAATATATAAATAATATATCTAATTCAAAACTCTGCAGAAGAATAAACTCACTACTGGTTATATTTAAGAGGATCTTTTGGAACCTATGAAATTACATAATTTTCTTTCAAATAACCATTTTTTTCGTGATTCAAAATATTCACAGCTGCCTTTCAAGATACTCTGTGGGATCACAAGTTAAGTTTTTATATGCATTTTAATTGGAAAGAAGATATTTAACTATATGAAAACAATGTTCACTAGTAAGAACAACAATTTGAGTTTCCCAGATTTCTTGAAAGCAAAATCTCTTTTTAAAGTTTGAGTGCTTCCAGTTTTCTCACAGTTGGACTATGATTGTGTGTACCCTTACCTCAAATTGTAATACATGTCTTTGATAAAAAAAACAATGCACCGTTCTGCACTCTGGGGGCAAAAGCTGAGCCTTTTTGAAACCACTGTTCTTTACCTTAATTAAATTATCTTTATTGATAACATTTAATAATATAGCTATGCATTCATATTTTCTCTTTCATTTACCAAATCAGCATCTTCAGTTTTCCTTTTATTGCTGCCATTAAAAATACTTAATGTATCACAGGATTATAAGACTTGTTAGTTTATTAGCATTATATCTCACTGTATTATAGTGTCTTCCACATTCAATGGCCTACACTTATGCAATATCTAAATGTATGCAACTCTGCTCTGTGCACTGTCTCCATAACAATGAATCCCACCATCACTTTATTGGCTTTACACTGACAACATTTCTAATAAGGAACCAAGGCCATCTAGTCAGTGTGCTATTTATTTTTCTTATACTTCTATGATTTGCTAACTCAGTTGACAAACTGTCTGAAGGCCCATTCCAATGAGGACCAGGAGCAGTGTCTGGTTAAATGACTTGCTAAGGGTCTTTTAGGTGGCAATTGGAGAATGAAGGCATCAAATTCGGGTTCAGGCGCCTAGGCAGCAAGACATTTCCCTGTGGTACATTTGACTGGGGAACATGGCTCAAGTGACAGTCGGCTGCAGAGAAATATGGCTGTTTGCAAATTCCCTGTGGGCAAAGAGAAGTATATACTGCCATGCTCACAGCTTTAATAACCAAATGCATGGAGGCAGAAGAAGTAATGAGTGTTGTGCTCAGTGTAGAGGACATACTTATGTAACTACAACATGTAGAAGTGTGCTACAGCATGGAAGAAATCCTGCAGGCTACTGTAGTCACATTTATGCTCCAGTATGCATTTTAGGTAATATTCCCTAGAGAATGTAAAGGGGGTAATGGTCCACACACACCATTTATAAAAGTACCACCCATTGTGCACTGCATTTGTACTGCCACTGACATGCCCTCTGGCCAGCCTGCTGCTGATGCCTGTCATACTGCCTGCTGTCTCATGTTCCCTTGGGGATCATGGACATTGTTTTCCCCCTGTGACTTTGGTTCTTGAAGCTGTAGGCATGGCAACACATTCTTCTCTTTACCTACAAGGAATCTGCAAACAGCCATATTTCTCTGCAGCTGACCGTCACTTCAGCTATGTGCGCCCAGTCAAATGTACCACAGGGAAATGTCTCGCTGCCTAGGCACCTGAACCCATCAAATTCAGGACTACAGGATAAACTTATTATCAGCTCATAGACTTAATATTCTGAATAATCACTCGGAAGGCTGGAAGAACAATGAAATGTGAATTGCCATTTAATGAAATACAAACTATTTAAAATCCACTATAAAAGTCGCACAAGCACTTTCTTCTTTCTCTAAGTTCAAAGACTTTTTGAAATGCAGCAATGCAACCAATGGACTGGTTTAAAACCATGAATGAACTAATCACATGGTCATCAAAAAGTAAACCTAAAATGTCATCATAAGTTACAAAACCTAGGAATTAATTAATTCGTAAACACATCCAATTGCTGTTGTTGATATGACAAATAGTTTGTATTTCAATAAATGGTGATTCGCATTTCGTTGTTCTTGCAGCCTTCCGCGTGATTATTCAGTATCATTTGTGTTTAGGTCTCTCCTTTATGACTTAATCTTCTGCACTGCCACAATCTCTGCTCAGGCTTAGAAGGTCAGTCATTACTCACTGTAAGATGTTTGATAGGACTCAACTTGTTGGATGATGGACATAGCATCTGCCTGTGGTGTTGGTGACTTGGGATTGACTTTCTACCTAGGAATCTGGTATGGGCTCGTGTGGCCATCAGCCACTTCACTTACCTTAGAACGAGAGTTTGGAGATCCTCAGTACTATACTGCTATCTAGCAAATGCTGGAGATCAGTGCAGAACTGCACATACCCATATTACATCATGGTGTGTCTCACACCTTGGTGGATAAAAAGTACAGCATAAAGTCACTGCTGCGAGAATAAGACAACATTGTACTATGGTCTTTGAACATCTTTCTGTCTCCATCAGCAATAGAGCAATTGTTCTATACCATCTGTGATTCCCAGGCTGGTGGCACCACTCCAAGGGTTAAACCGGTCTGTCTGTGGGGGAATTAAAGTTTTAGACGGACATGGATGGGGAAATTTGGAGATAACCTAGTGACAAACAATAAATAAATAAATAAATAAATAAAAAAGCAAAAAAAGATCAATTGTTTGTTAGGGATGTTGGTGGTATGGCCTGCTGTTTATCACCAAAGCAATATCTTAAGATCTTATGATTACTGTTCACAGAGATTTAAATTATATTACAAAAAATAGTTCCTTGTATTACTTCAGTGTTACCTAAACTTAGTAACTAATTGTAGTTTTGGATTCTCCATCAGCCCTATGTTACTGTTGTATAACATATGCATTATTATATATGCATATTAGATACTGGGGATTTCTGAGATACTCAGTATGCTGTTTGAATATTATACTGCGGTATCATAAGCTACACAGACTACAGCAGTTGTGACATTTCTATTTTCCTTCACTGTAATGTGGTAGTACATACTTTCAGTATCATCATTTTGCATAAAATATCTCTGATTTCTCAATTTCTTTTTTTTTTAATTTATTGAATGTTTCATACTCACATATATGTATTACAGGCACCACCTTAAACAGCCTGTTCAAAACTTCTTAAACAGTTTTCTTCCTTCTCCTTAATTATAGACAGGCCATTCTCTTCCACATAAAAGGAAGGAAAAGAAAAAACGAAAAATAAAAAGTAGCAACTGACGGGGGGGGTGGGTACAGTCTACAATCACATGCTTGGTGCTCAGAATGTCGAGTCAAGCTGTGCGAATCCTGCATGTAGACAGTTGGAATGTTGAATTCCGTCTTTACAGACTGTCCAGATTTGCCCCGTTCCACCAGAGAAGTGGGGAGTTTCAGCATTCAGTGTCATTTTCTTGCACACTAGTATTTGACAATGACCTTCCGAACATCGAGTTTCTAATAGTAAACGGTGAACTACATGTGGTATAAAGAGAAGGAAAGGAAATAGATCTGGAAAGGGATATAAATCCATTTAAAGGAAGTACAGTAGGTACGAAGGAAAGGGAAAAGAAAATATAGAATATTTATTCTTGATGCCAAGTTTTTAGCTGGACATCCTCATGTCTTCTTTCTGTCTGTCCCAAATCTTCACCTTCTGCTATTCTGCACGTATCCAATCCCCTGTAATCTGTTCTCTTTGACCTTCTATGCTATTGGTGCTACTTGGGCTTCTACTCTGATGTCCTCATTTCTCCATCTTTCCCATAGTGTGCATCCTACCACCTGTCTCAGGCTTTCGCTGACCAGATTGCTGTACCGTACTGTAGTACTGTTCACACCACTGCTTCGTACATCTTACTTTCCAGGTTCTTTGACATTCTTCTGTTACACACATAGGCTATATATAAATGGTAAGTAAACAAAATTACCAAAAAATCAAGCATTTTATTTCAATCCTCAGTCTTTGCTAGAATGATTAATGCACTAGTGTAATTCTTTCCTGATTAGTATAATGCACTTTACCTTGGCCATATGCTGGTACCTTTGTCTATCTACTGTGAGTACTGAATTCTGCAGTGAGAGTAATGAATATTTTTTCCTCAACCAGTCATATTACTCCAATCCTAGAGGATCTGCATCTGTTGTATGTTATGGTGAGGTCTGTCCTTAAAGTCTTAGTTTTAAACTATTATGTAATTCATAGTCAGGGTCCTAATTGCAAAAGCACATAACCTCTTATGCCTTTCCCAACCAGCTCAGATCAGCTAAGACTCTAATAGTCACTCACAACACATGGCTAAAGACTTACAGCAGACACCTCAAACTTCTATCTCTATCTGATGCAGTTCTTGTGGAACTGCTAAATTCCCTGATTTAAGCTTATGTAACTAAGGCCTCATTTTAGAGATCTTTTAAAAATCATCTTTTCTACAGATTTTCTCTTACTCTATCCAATCAGCCATTGTATCAAATTTAATGTTGTATTTTTTGTATCTATTTGATATGCTACAGATCCCCCACCATACCCCAAGATTCTCACTACACCTTTCTAAACATACTGGAAAATATTAAGATAGAACCAAACACCCTAATAATGGGTGATTTTAACTACCCTGCCATTAATTGGGAAAACTACTCATGTCCCAACACCTTTGCGCAACGGTTCTTGGAATTCATAAATTCCAACGCCCTGGATCAACTAATCCATAGTCCTACCAGGGGCTCCAATATCCTAGACCTGGTCATTACCAACATGGGAAATCAATGCTCCATACCTATGGTCACCCCCTCATTAGTCAGGTCTGACCATAAGCTAATCACCCTTAACATCCACATCCCACCCCACCCCCAGTAAAGAAACCACCATAAAAACTTCTCCAAAGCCAACTTCATGCTACTCAAGTCAGAAGTGACAAACTTCATGACACCCATGCAGACGGAACTGAAACTGCTGAATCCTACACTAAGGCACTGTACGAGCACATCCACTCATGCATGAATCGTGCCATCCCAAATAGAACCAAAATGCTCTCATCCAAAACAAGGAAGCCAATCTGGTGGTCCCCTGCCATAAACAAACTTTACAACAAAAGGAAGAAACTTTTGCAGAAAAGAGGAAAATCCCAGGATGCAAAAACTCCCTTACTAGCCTCAGTAAGAAACTGAGATGCCTCATAAAATCCTCCAAAGCTAGTTACGAAAATAAAATTGCCAAAGATTCCAAAGACAACCACAAAGCATTCTATAACTATGTCAAAAATCTAAATGGCAATGCTCAGATCTGCTCTGAGCTAAAACAGAATGGCATTAAATATACTGATCCAAAGGATATTGCCAATATCCTGGCAGATCGATTCAGTGCCAACTTCACCCCTCTCACCCCTAAATGGCCCATCTCAATACCGGAAGATTGCCAAATTCCAGTAATAACGGCCACACAGGTACAAAATGCACTCTCTAAAGCCAAGAATACAGCATCCATGGGACCAGATGACATCCTGGGCTGTGTACTACATGAACTACAATATGAACTGGCACCTCACCTAAGTGTCATGTTTAATCATAGCCTCACCTCAGGTTTCGTGCCCACTGAGTGGCGCAGAGCTACAGTTATCCCAATCCACAAGGGGGATCCACCTTGGATCCCGGAAACTACCGTCCCATCAGTCTGACAAGCCTTATCTGCAAGGCCATGGAGCGTATTATTATGGAACTTATAAACAAAGACATTGGCAACCTTCAAACACTGGACCCCACCCAGTTTGGGTTTGTGAAGGGACGATCTTGTCTCCTGAACCTGATTAACTTCTTTGAATCAGTCTCCAGAGCCATGGACAAGGGTAAGGTGGTCCACACAGCCTATCTAGACCTTGCCAAGGCCTTTGACACCATCCCCCACTCTGGAATCATAGATAAACTTACTAAGTTGGGCATTAATCCCTATGTCACCCAATGGGTTGCTAAATGGCTTACTGATAGAACCCACACTATAAAAGTAGCTGACTCCAAATCCAGCTCCAGACAAGTAACAAGTGGAGTACCTCAGGGTTCAGACCTGGGGCCGCTCTTGTTTGGCATCTACTTCTCTGAAGTACAGGTCAACACTAAGGGACTCTGGCTAACAAAGTTTGCAGATGACTGCAAACTGGGAGCCATTATTGAATCCCCAAATGATGTGGATACTCTACAAAGGGCCTTACAGAAACAGATGCTTGGTGCCAGAGCCATGGGCTCAAGCTCAATGCCAAGAAATATATTGTTATCCCTTTGGGAAAAACATGTATCCATGAATTACCATATAGGTGGCAGTACACTAAACACAGAAAGTGTGATAAGAGACTTAGGGACACAGGTGGACAGTGGTCTCACCTTCGATAACCACATCGCCACAACAGTCAGGAAATCCTTCTATGTGGCACACCTCATCACGAAGGGCTTTTCATCCAGAAAAAGGAGGTCATTGTCCCACTGTACTCATCCCTCATTAGACCCATTATAGAATACAACGCCCCATTTGGTATGTACCTCTCAAGACATCTGCAACAACTGGAAAGGCCTCAGAAATACCTCACTAAAAGAATCACAGGCCTAAAGCAGATGCCCTACGCTGACCGCCTTAAAAACTCCAGCTATACTCTGTCGCATATCATCTACTCAGAGGCGATCTCTGCTTAACATACAAGGCCATGTCAAACCCAGAGCTGTTGGACATGCTACACTTAAAGAAATCCCAATCCGTCAGAGCTACACGCTCCAGGGATCTAAACCTTGTCATCACAATAAACAAAACATGCTGGAGGGATAGGTTCCTGACCCAGAGACTCCCCAGACTCTGGAATAGATTGCCCATACATATCAAGCAGAGTGCCTCTTTGGACCCCTTCAAAAGGAACCTTGACGACTGGATGGGAGAAAGGAAATTCACCCCAGGGATCACGTCAGTCGCCCTGCTAGATAGGGGTCCAGGAAAGTAAATAATGTGGGAAGAAATAGCCAGGGAATTGTTATGGCTAGGCTTGTATAGGCCCTAGGGCTGATAGCCTAGTACCAACCTATGAACCTATGAACCTATGAATATGCGCTTTGCTATGATTTTATTCCTCTTGCTTATTTTATACATTGCTTTAATTTAATGTAAGTGTAAACTAGCTAAGTGAATAGGTCTTTTTTAGCCATGACCTGGGTCACAAGGGCAAGTATAAATGCAATATATGTAGACAATTATTGTAGTCAGTCAACATGCATGTTTTACGAGGTGGAAAAAACTAAAGTACCAGAAGAAAAAAGCACACAACGACAGGGAAAATATGTAAACTCTACACAGGCAGTGACCAGATGGGCTTCAGCCCTACAACCTGGAAATTTGAGACACAACATGCTGTCCATTTGGTACTTTAACACCTCAATGAAATAAAGTGTTAAAGTACCAGATGGTGATGAGGTACATTGCTGTGATTGTAGTTCACAGGGCCCTGGGTTCAAGACTTGGAAGTGATGACTTTCTGTGGTGCAATGGATAGCACTTTAGACTTCTAGTAAAATGGTAAAGATTAACAGTAAATATTTTCTTCACCATTTTCCTTATCACTCAATAAGTATTTGTCCATGCATCTATCTTTTTATCTGTCAGTCTGTCTATCCTATGCCTCCATCTATTTGTTAATTGAGTAAATAGGTTGGTTCACAGACTGTTTTCATCCCAGGTCTGGGTTCAGTCTAAAAAATATAGTTCTAAAACAAAAAAATTTGCACTTCAAATAAAGTACTTTACATTTTTGATTATACATATCTCAAAGTACAGTACCTCATATTTTAGAACTTATCATCTGCACTTAAATCACAAAACGTGCACAACAAATTACAAATAATGCCAGAAGAACTGAAGGTTTCAAATTAAAAGAAATGCTGGCCTTGCACTGTGGTACACAGGGATGGAGCCTTGACTGTGACTTATGTGATTGGGGTTCAATTACCAGTTGTAGGAGCCAGGCACGCAGGGGGAGGAGTGATGGGAAGTGGCCCAATGACCACTCTCAAATGTGTGAAGAGTTGCATACATTCACAGACACACTGGGTGGTGTGATTTCCCTGGTGGATACTGGAGAAACTACTACTCATACTATGAGGGGAGGGGCAAGGCTGCTTGGAGGGAATGTTAATAGTGGAAATGAAAGAATAGCCTCTGCAGTCAACCCACAGCACACACGTCCCTCGCACTTTGCCAAGTGCATGCAAGAGAAAAAAACACGGTTAAAATGTCACATCACATTAATGGCTCTCTGAATGATGACTCCTCCAAGTCATTAATGGAGAATGAAATGGCCAAAACGGCCAACTGACCAGGAAGGAACTGATGATCAACATACAGCAGGTGGAAAGAGAGCAAAAAAAAATACAGAAAAGTTCACCTCTTACTAAAATTCCAAATACACATGTGTGTGCACACATATATAGAGATATTATATTTAGCAAGGTAGCACAATCCCAGAATAAGTAGTGTGGCATACAAACAGTACATTAACATAATTTCATGAAAGACTTAGTAAGATTCTGATATAATGACAGCAAAATAACATCTTGGTTTAGCAATGTGCATTCCACAGATATTTGTGATTAAGTACTAACAATAATTTCATTCTTTAGTTTCTGTTAACCACTGTCCCTAAGATATTTACACTCCCACTATCCCTAGGGCATTTACACTGACTATCCCTAGGGCACTTACACTCATGCTCAGTATAGAGATACACTATTTTAATATGTCTTATACATTTTGTAAAGTCTTTTGATTTCTGGCATCAGTGTGAGCGTATTCTAAAAAGTGGGAGCTATCTTTGATAATGCCTGCTCTCCAATATCAAATCTGAATGGGTCTGGTCAGTGAGAAAGCATTATAATTGCTGCCTGTGAGAAAAAAAAATGGGCAATTTAATTGAGCGTTTTGAGAACAAGGGGGCATTACTGAAGTTTAGCTATTTTAAATATTACAGCTGCTAATACTAGGGCCGCTGTACCTGTGACCTTAAGCCAGTGTGATTTCTAGAACAATAGGCAGTGATATATTCTGGGTTCTGTCAGGAAGATAAACATGCAAACACTGATCACCATGTGTTGCTGTAGGCTTATGTTAGTAGTGGAGTATAAGACAGCTATAAGTTGAGCATATTTACGTTTTGGCATTAGCACTTTTTTAGACAGAGCTCTTATCATATGCATGAAAACAAGTGTAAGATTTTACAGCATAACCTTCACTGCTACAGTATCCTGCCTAAAGCTGATTCAGTATGGTCTCAGAAAGACAGGGTGGTATCTAGCAGGAGGCTAAGGTGTTTTTGGGAGGACATATTTTTAATGTTTTTGTTTAGTGTGGCATGTTAACTGGAAGGATGTGGCACCCGCTAGTTATTACATTATCCACAATGTCTTGCATGCAGATGAATTCGAGTTTATTGTAAACCTGTTTTCAGAAATTCTGTGCCAGAGTACTTAAAGTCAGATTGTAATTTACTTTGTAGACTTGTGGAAGAGGTGTCTGTATTATGCTGGGACAGATATCAGAGTACAATTATATTTATAGAAGACAGGTTCATTTTCATCTCATTTGAGAATACTGAAAAGAAACCTCACACAAAGACCTAGCCTTGTGAAACTCTATATGTGGAGTACCCTCCCTCTGAAGGTGAGGCTATGAAGCTGAACCAGTAGGATATGTCTGAGCGATCACTCAGTAACTCAGATTTAATACATGTCACAAAGTTGAGATGCTCTAGTGTGTGAATAACAATTGGCTGATCAAAGGATTCACAAATGCATGTAATGTCTATTAATAGCCCCCCCCCCATTTGGATGCCCATTATTTATATTGTTATAGATGTTGCCTGTGACAGTATGGAAGGCAGTCAATCATACTAAATCCATAACAGAAGCCATGTTAGGCTATACGTCTAAAGTCTTGTAAGGAGAATGGAAAGGGCATTTTGGGGAAATGGATGTTAAATACATATTTGGTGTGATGATATTATTCCTGATGAACGCAATAGCTAAAAAGGTAGGCCGTGGGGGGTCTATAATTAAGAAGATCTGACATTTTAAGAAATGTATGATAAAGTTTGATGGCTCTGGGCCCTCCTCTTTTGACTATCTTTTAAATAATTCATACATACTTTTGACTTTATTTCTTCATTAAAGCAGAGTGCAGTATAGTAATCTTTTGACATTTTTATTAAGGATGTTGGAATGTTATTTACCTGAAGTAGTATAAACCCATTGTTTAAGTTACAGAGGATTACTGTAGATGCTATTAGTTTTTTTGTTAATCATTATGAAGGGTATATTAGGAACTGAGGACATGTAGTAAAACATTGGATACTTTTCCTGACAATTCTTTACTAGCCTTCTAGTAGTATTTCTGAGTGGCAGCTATTCCAGATATTTATTTTTTGAGGAATGTTCATTTATCTGAATTAGTCATAATTTTGCATTTTTTTCATATGTTTAAAAATAGTCTGATGAAGGGAGCAGTTTTGGTGTTTAGCTTTCCTACTTTTCAAGATGAATCTATTTATTGAATTAGGACTTAAACTAGATGAGAAAGCCATAGACATTTTTTTGTTTGCTTTTTAATATCTGTGATTATAGAGATGAGCTTGTACTGAATTGTAGACCAGTGGTTTGTAATAAAGGCTAGTGACAGCTCTGGATTCTTTGCCTGGTAAAGTGGTGTCCACTCAGTGGAACTCAGCTGCAGTAGTAGATTGTTCTCCATGTTTTCTGAAATGCTTCCTCAGTAAATATACTCTGGTGGACCAGCTATTGTTTCAAAGGGTAAAACTGAAGTAATGAGGTAATGACCACTGTCAGTATTTGGGAGAAAAGATGTGGGTAGAGAGAATAGGCAACTAGTCTATAGCAGTGAGTTTGTCCATCTTATTGGCCTGGCGAAATGTTTGAGTGGTTTGTTGAGGTTCATAAGGTCAAAAATGCTGCATATTGTATGGGCAAAGGCTCTAATGTATTTGGATTGAAGAGTGATTGTGTTTTATTTTGTTCTGTAGGCAGCATATCTGCAAGAGTTTGCGCTAATAGTGGAGTGATATAGGTGGCTCCAATATGTTGTTTAGTGTTTTTCCATGAGAATGCATACTTTTAACTAGTTGGAAATGCTACCATTATTAGTATTACTGTACTGTATCTTTTCAATTTGAGTACTTTTTGATTAGGTAGATGTTCTACTCCATATCTAGCTTTTTTAAGGGGGAATCACTTTCTAGCTTGAAGCCAACTGTAGTTGACATTAAAAAAGAATTATCCTGCGGTCTTACATATCCTTTCTCTTGATAGGGTGAAGTATGTTCAATGACATTTATTTTATTGCTTTTATTTTGCCATATTTTTATCTCATCAGAAGTTTATACTGTTTTGGTTGCACAGCAGCATTGTTCACTGCTTGTGAGTTTGTTGTTCACAGTTAGTTGCAGTGTTCACATCTGTGAGACCAAGAAGGTAATATATTTAAGGAAGAAGTGGGTGAAAAGACAGTCACAGCAATGGGATTCAAACTTGTTCCCTACAAATAATAATTTGTTCCGTGTAGAAAAAAAAATTGGCAAACATTACTCTTAAAAAGTTTGTTTTGGGGAGATAAGCAGAAACTTACATTCTTCAAGGAAACAGGTTCTAATTAATACTCTGCCAGATAGGCAGTCCCATACTTTATAAACATCAGTTATGAACCCGGTGTCAGTATAAATAATACCGTCATAGAGTCAAACCTTGTTCCATGGCTTCTTCTGCCCCCTTTTGACTTATTACCTCACATTCAGCTATGCACTCTCCATTTTCCCTTCCTTCTGTGGTCACCTTTATTTCCAGCTCTGCTGTTAATACGTAGGCTTTGTTTCCCATGACTGGGTACTTTTTATGACTCCTTTCAAGTCTGTGCTGTAGCAACAATCACAAAAATGGCTCAGAAATGAATTTATACAATTACAGAGACCATCCTGTGTAATGATACTAATGAATGCTGAACCTACCTTACTTTCCCATATACTGTTGCCCATGGTCTTTTGTTTACTGTTATGTGCTTAAAAATGCTTGACAAAATATGTTAAGCATTCCAAGATTATAGTTATGACCTAAAGGTATTGTAAATTCGGGTCTATATTAGAACATCGAAGTTTCAAAACTTCGAATGTTCTAATATTGACCCCTATTCAGCGAAAGCTGAAAATATCGAAGCAACAGGAAACCAAATTTTTTCCTAGGGAAAGAATTTGGTTGTCCATTTCTGTTGCTTTGGCATTTTCAGTGCTGTGGTGGAAAGTTACAGGTCGGGTTCAGGTAAGTGTGCGACTGAGTGTGGGTTAGGTTAGTTAGGGTTAGGGTGCGGGTTAGGTATGTGTGCAATTGTGTGGACATGAGGGTTAGGGCGCGGGTTAGGTATGTGTGCGATTGTGTGGACGTGAAAGTTAGGGCAGGTTAGGTGAGTTAGGGTTCTGGCACGGGTCAGGTAAGTGTGCGATTGTGTGGACATGAGGGTTAGAGCAGGGTAGGTGAGTTAGGGTTAGGGCACGGATGAGGTGAGTGTGTGATAGTGACGGACCTTAGGGTTAGGGTTTGGGTTAAGGTAAGTGGATAGTTAGTGGTGTGTGTATAGTTTAGTGTAGGGTTAGGTGTAAGATTTTAGGTGTATGTGTGTGGATTGCTGTTTGTTTGGTGTGCTTGTGTTGTGTGTATGTGTTTTGGAACAGCGAATTTTTTCCCTAGGAAAAAAATCGCTGTTTTGTATGTTCAATGTTTTCAGCTTTCGCTGAATAGGGGGCGATATTAGAACCTTCAAAGTTTTGAAACCTCGATGTTCTGATATAGACCCATAAATTCAGATGGTAATCCTAATATTTTTACAAAAAGTCAGTTTTCAGCTTTCTGCCATTGAGAAAAACTTGTTAAATCTGAAGAAAAAACAGTATCTGTACACATTTTATCATATGGAACCTGGTGATCAGATTTTAGTCTCTTGATGACCCTAAATCTCTTGATTTTCTTTAAGCTGACATAGTATCTAATTACCCAGTCACTCAACAAAGTGTTTGAGTAAATACCAGCACTTAAAAGTCCCTAAATCAAAACTTGTGTGGGAGTGATCCTGCATCTGTATATACACTTATATAACAGAAAAGGAAAAAGCATTTGCAGTTTCAGCTCGCAATTTGCGTGGCCAGATGAAAAACCCAGGCTGCACTAAATAATTACAGCTAAACAGCTGTCACTGACATTATGCTGAATGTGAATGGAAAAGTCATGCTACAGAGTGACTGATGTTTACAGTAAATAACTCATCAAATGCTTGCGGTGAAGAATCATTACATTTAAGGATAATGAATGAAGAAGATATTCCTGTCCTTAACATTTAAACATATCACATTCTGCGCTGAATAAACAAATTAAATGAGTATTGAATGTCGGAGAAATTTGAATATGAAAGAATGGTAAATGGCACCATAGCTGAATTAAATAAAAAAAACACAGTAAAGCCCTATTTTATGTTAAATAAAAAGTTTCCCTAAAATATTGTGACAACTCTATTCTCTACTGTACTCAAGCAACCATAACCTGAAAAACAGGGTATCTTAATGTTATGTTGTTCACTCATTAATGGGTTAATAACTGGAACTGCCCAACAGGATGATGGTTGGGGAAGGGGTATGAAAAATCATGCAAAAAGCTTGCTAAAAAAACAGGACATTAATAGCAGCACATACAGCAGGATAACCGAGTGATAAAGATAATAAAGGATGTCTGCTTCGAAGCTCAAGATCTGAGCTTCAACTTATCTTCGCATCACCAGTTGCATGAAGTTTTGCAAACTCTCCCTGCATTTACATAGGTTTACATTGCTTTGATTTCATCCCACCACCTAAAAACATACAGGCTGATTGAATACTCTAAACTGGACATAAATGTCGCATTTGCCCTTGTTCTTGTGGCCCTGGTTATGTCTGAAATGTATCTGAGATAGAACAAGTCACTTCGAAGTTAACAACTGCATACATTTAAACCAAATTATTTAACCAATATATATGAGGATTAACTGGCAGCTCTATTGTGCAAAACTGCCTATTTTGAAACTGGAGCTTTTCTTACTGGCCCTCCTCTGAAAAGGGGCTACCACGGAGCTACCACAACCCAAATGGACTACCCTGGTCAACAAAAGCAAGAAATAACTAGCTAACTAAATAAATAAATACCTTCCACTGCTGCATGTATTTATCCTTTAACTGAGAAATGTAGCTGGTTACAAAGAACATATGTGGAGAACAGCTGTGTTACCACTAGATCCTAGATGGTCTAATATAATACAGGAAACTGCTCTTTTATTCAGAGGACAGACAAGTGCATATTGTAAAAGAACAATATGTTTTATGGCAAAAGTGAACAGTGGCTCAAGGTGATATGAAACAGGTTGTGAGAACATGAAATAAAATGTATTTATTTGTTTATTTATTTATTGCATTTGTTTACCAGGAAAGTCCACTTGGCTGTAACAGTGCCCATGTTCAGTGGAGGCCTGGGGAGAAAATCTCCACAATGGTACATACATACAGACTGATAAAGTACAAGCAGCAATACAAAGGTTCAACAGAGATACATCCATACAGATTTATACATCATAACTAAGAGCAGAATATATACAACGAGACGAAAATACTAAATACAAAATAACAGTTATGTCAGACTGAACTGATAAAGGTCAGGTAAGGTTCAGGTAACAATGTGATATATACAGTTTGTTAGACTAAAAACACATATAACAATAATAACTGATTAAACTGCCTAGGAATTTAGGTAAGCAAAGAAGATGGAAAGTATCTGAATAAATCTAGCAGTACAGAGTGATTGTTGATACAGGAAGAGGCACAGAAACTGTGCTAAAATATAATTTGACAAAGTATTTATGAGAGATGAAGGAGGGTTAACTATTGAGGAAATATAGAAGATAGTATAGGAAGTGAAAAGGGAGTAAGAAAGTAGAGTTGTGTGAAGAACAGGGTGAGATGAAAAATCAGGTAATGGATTGAGAGGCATTAGCACAAGGACATAACCAGTAGGATGAGAGGTAGTGTCTCAAAGTTTTTTTTGAAGATATGGGTATTGCTAGTAGATCAAAGTGGGGGTTGGAGAGAGTTCCATAGCTTAGCAGTGGAAAAGGAGTTGAGCCAGTATCCAGTGGTAAGGCTGAGTTTCACACCCCATGATTTTGCTGTATGGTACTCTGTAGGTAGTACTGATTTCTTTCAGCTGTTGTTTTTCTACATTAATTTTCAGGTGCATGACGTGTGTTATAACATGTCCTTTTTGTGCCAATTTGGGTTACTGCTGGATGCACCAGTTTCCACCCATATCTCACAGGTATGCTGTAGATGAACTGCTAATCAACCAAATCGTCTGTAGGTCTGCATGTTTTTTTTATGTGTGTGTGTGGGGGGGTGTATGTGAATGTATGAGTGTGTGTATTCTACTGATTACCTTCTGTAACCCCATACTAGTACTACTAACAAAATGTATAGTATTTTAAGGCCACCTGGTACTCAACCCAGTGACACTCCCTAAAGTGAGTTGCTCAAAGCCACACAGAAGGCAAACAGAAGTAGAAAAGTTCAAACCATGTACCCTTGACTCCAGGTAGAAGCTCATTAAGAGAACAGGGCCTTAGTCCCCTGTACTAACTGCCAGATCTTGGCTAACTTCTTCATTTTCTGATAAATCCTACAGTCAGATAATAATGCCAGGCATCAGAGTTTCATAGTTCTTGTTATGTAAACCACAGTAGTCTGTCTCTTATCTGTCTCTAGTTTTGCAGAACATCTCTGATTTTGCCTCGTATTTATGACATGCCCCTTATTAACTTTTTTTCTGGTAAATTACTGAGGATTACAGTTAGTCTATAATGCCAGTCATTAGAGTCCCTTTGTACTTATTATTCAGAAAATGCATGTTCATGCAACACATGTTGTTTTGTTCACTTTTCAGACACTTTAGTCTCTCAGTTGTTAAAGGACTACTTCCTATAATCAAATGTGTAGGATTTGAATCTTTCCACTTCCATTTCCCTACTGTGTGACTTTGAGCAAGTCACTTAACCAGACAGTATATTTGGTAAGAAACAATTTGCCCAGTGGGGTTTCCTGGTCAACAAATAGATAAAATAAAATACTGTTTAAAATTTGTCCAACCTTTATTTTTGGCTTTGTCTAGAATTCTTGAGCAAAGAAGTTGATATGTATTTACACATGTTCCTTGTGCAGTTTTCAGGCAATTTGCTGTGGATTACAGTCACTAAAAAAATGACTGGCATGTGAGTTTCAGACTTTGTATCATTCAGAAAATGCTTGTTAATGCATTGCATGCTATTCTAAAAGCTTTCTAAATGTATAGAGAAATATTTAAAATCTGTTCTTGATGTTAGTGTTTTGTCTCTGATTCTTAAGCAAAAAGTTGAGAGGGGAGAGGGGAGTTGCAATGAGTTGCATTGTATGGTTCTGATAAAAGAGAGCTGAAATACCTTTCTGTGTAATTATTTATGAATTTATCGATTCACTTGATCTTAAGCAGATATCTGAAGTGCACAGTCATACAAGTAGCTGCCATGTTCCTGTTTGTGTGTGCTTTTGGCTACACAAATCTTGTAGCCAGAAGTGGCTTTTGTTTGGGGTTGTGGAGGCAGTATAGCTTTCAATTGTATCTCATTAAAGAAATGCACTTGAATTTGCAAGTTTGAGTGTTAAAACATCTCTGGTGTTCCACATTGCAAGAGTCTATCCCATTTTCTTTGTCAACACATTACACCTATCACTCTTTCTTTGCGGTTGACTATTGGCATTTGTGATTAATGCATTATCTCAAGCATATGTCTTCTCATGTTCATAGGTTCATAGGTTCATAGGTGGGTACTAGGCTATCTGCCCGAAGGCATTTATAAGCCTAGCCAGAATGTGTTGGCTTTCGCCAACCCCTTAGATCAGTTCCCTGTGCCTCTGTGCAGCAGAGCTACTGAAGTGATCCCCGAGGTAAACTTTCTGTTTCCCATCCACTCGTCAAGGTTTCTTTTGAAGAGCGTTAGCGAGGAGCTCTGCCTAATGTAGATTGGGATCTTGTTCCAAAGCATGGGAAGTCTCTGGGACAGGAATCTATCCCTCCAGCACGTCCTATTTATTATTGTGGTAAGGTTTAGATTCCTAGAGTGTGTGGCTCGAGGGGACAAGATTTTCTTTAGGTGGAGCATGTCCATCAATTCTGGATTGGACATGGCCTTGTATGTCAGGCAGAGATCACCTCTGAGTAGGCATTATGCAACCAAGTACAACTGGAGTTTCTTCAGTCGAGCTGCAAAGGGCATCTGTTTGAGGCCATTGATCATCTTGGTGAGGTACTTCTGTGGTCTTTCCAGCTGTTGCAGGTGTCTTGTAAGGTACATCCCAAATGGGGCATTGTACTCTAAGATGGGTCTGATGAGTGATGAGTAGAGGAGCACAATGACCTCTTTTGATCTGGATGCAAACCCTTTTGTGATTAGGTGGGCCACATAGAAGGATTTTCTAACCACTTTGGCAATGTGATTATCAAAGGTGAGATTACTATCTACTTGGGTCCCCAGATCCCTTATTACGTCTTCTGTATTTAGGAGACTGCCACCTATGTGGTAGTTTGTGGGTACTTTGTTTTTTCCAAAGGGGATGACTATGCACTTTTTGGCATTTAGCTTGAGGCCATGATTTTGACACCAGGTATTCCTCTCAGTGAGACCCTTTTGGAGGATGTCTGTGTCAGCCGGAGAGTCAATTATAGCTCCTAGTTTACAGTCGTCTGCAAACTTGGTCAGCCATGGTCCTCCTGTGCTTGCCTGTGCCTCTGAGAAGTATATGCCGAACAGGAGGGGTCCTAGGACTGAGTCCTGGATAGCACTACTTGTAACCGGTTTAGAGACGGACCTAGCTCCTGCAACTGTCACCATGTGGGTTCTGTCTGTGAGCCAGTTGGCAACCCATCTTGTGATGTAGGGGTTTATGTTCAGGCTGTTGAGCTTGTCTATAATACCAGAATGGGGAATGGTGTTGAAGGCCTTAGCGAGGTCTAGGTAGGCTGTGTGTACCACCTTTCCCTTGTGTATAGCCTCGGTAACTGTCTCAAAGAAGTCCACCAGGTTTAGGAGGCATGATCTGCCCTTAACAAAGCCAAACTGGGTAGGGTCCAGTGTTTGGAGGTTCCCAATGGCTCTGTTAATGAGTTCCATGATGATGCACTCCATAGCCTTGCATTCCAAGCTAGTCAGGCTTATAGGGCGATAGTTCCCAGGGTCTGTTGTGGCTCCACCTTTGTGGAGCGGGATAACCATTGCTGTGTGCCACTCTATGGGTATGTAGCCTGTGGAGAGGCTGAGGTTGAACAGTATGTTTAGGTGAGGGGTTAGTTCATCTTTGAGCTCATTTAGGATGCAGCCTGGGACACTGTCCGGTCCCATTGATGCTGAGTTTTTGGCTTTGGAGAGGGCTGTTTTAACCTGACTGTCTGTGATTTCAGGGACTTTACATTCTTCTGGTATGGTTATGGGTCCTTTTTGGGGTGAGATGGGGTGAAGTTTGCGCTGAACCTGTCTGCCAGGATGTTGGCGATATCCATCGGTTCAGTGTATTTTGTGCCATTCTGCACTAACTCTGAGCAAATCTGAGCATTGCCACTTAGATTCTTGACATAGCTAAAGAATGCCTTGTGGTTATCTTTGGAGTCCTTGGCAATTTTTCTTTCAAAGCTCGCCTTGGATGATTATATGAGGGATCGTAGTTTCTTGCTGATACTGATCAGGGATGTCTTCCCTTCTTGGGATTTTACTCTTTTCTGTACTAGTTTCCTCCTTCTATTGTACAGCTTGTTTATGGTAAGAGTCCACCAGACTGGTTTCCTTTTCTTGGAGGAGTGAGTCTTGGTTTTGCTTGGGATGGCACGATCCATGCTTCTTGTAGCTGCCCATAGAATGCATTAATAAAGGATTTTGCTGCTTGGACATTTATCCTTCAGTATGGGGGCTTTGAAACTTTCCACCTTGGTTTTAAGTAACGTGAAGTTTGCTTTTTAAAAGTTTTTCATGGTGGCTTTCTTGTCCGCGGGAGGGGGCAGAATATGGATATCCAAAGTGATTTGTTTATGGTCAGATCTAACCAGCGAGGGGTTGACCTCTGGTGTGGAACACCGGTCGCCCATGTTGGTGATGACCAGGTCCAATATGTTGTCACCTCTGGTGGGAGTGTTGACCAGTTGAACCAGGGTGTTTGAGTTTATAAATTCTAGGAAAAGTTGGGCAAGGGAGTTAGTACTTGAGTAGTTCTCCCAGTTAATGTTTGGGTAGTAGAAATCTCCCAATATTAGAGGGTGTTTGGTAGGACCTTTATGTTACCCAATGTTTCCAGAAATGCGGAATGGGGGTCCTGGGGACATGATGGGTGATCTGTAGCAAGCTACAATTTGACTTGCAGTTTTGCCTATTGTTAGTTGCACGTGGATGATATCTGATGCATCGTGCAGTGCCTCTAACCTGGAGGTGTGAGTATCCTTGATAAATATGGATACGCACCCGCCTTTTGTATTTCGGTTTGGGTTCTGTGGCCAAAATGTATGGTATGAGTTGTAACCTGGTAGTGTTGGTGTTATCTCTGGAGCCATAAACCAGGTTTCTGTTACTGCACATATATCAATTTTCTCCATACTGAGGAGTGCCTCGAGTGCATGCATTTTGAGGTTTAGACTTCTGGCATTGAGTAGCATTACCCTCATTTTTTTGTTACTTGTGCTATTTACAGCGGTGTGTTTGTCTTTTGAGCCTTGCCTAAAAAAGGCACTATGGGGGTGGCAAGAGCCTTGGCAAGTATTCGAAAGCCTAAGGGTGACAGGTGCAAGTCATCTATAGTGAAGCAGCGTGGCTTGTCGAGCATGTCATCCTAGGTGGACAGACACTGGATTCCCTTTGAATGACACCAGAAACTTAGCCAATTGTTGAAATTGAGAATTTTTTCTTTATACCATAGTATCATTCTTGGTGAGGGCAGAATGCTGCTCACTGTCAGGGTCATACCGGCCTGGGCTACATGATCAGAAAGCTCTTCCATGTCTCTTTTCATGTAGTCCAGGGAAATACGGCTCAGGTCATTCACACCAACACGGACAATGACAGAGTCATATTTGTACTTGTTCTGGAGTGACCTGAGTGCTTGTGTTATGTGGCGGATCCTGGCACCTGACAGGCAACTAACAGTAACCTTCTCCTTATTCAGCCTAGTGAGTGGGACGTCAGTGTGCCTGACTATAGAGTCACCTATTACTAGTATGTTGGTTATGTTATTTTGCCTTAAGGACTGTGATTGCATGGCACACTGGTTTTGTGGAGTATGTGTTTCATGGTTTGTGTTGGGGGATGGAGGTTGCTTGGATGTTTGCTTTGGCGGTCTCTGTTGGTTTTGCAGATTTTTATTTAGAGCCTCCGAGTATGTTTTCATGTATTCATGTGTGTTTTTTGCCAGTGCTGGTTTAATGGGTCTGTGTAAAACTGGTGGTGTGATGCAAGTATTTCCCTTCTCCTCTTGACTGTCTGATCCAGTCTTGGGTTGAGAGAGTTTAGCCTCTAGTTTGGCTGTATAACTGTATCTCTCGCATGTATTAGTGTCTGGTGGTAGGAGGAGGGGGTTGTCTTCGTACATGAGGCAGTTGTAACATTGCCTTAAAATGCACAGATTCACCAGTTGGACTGGAGAGTACACCTGAAACTGCTCTTTGGACATGCTTGGATAGGTACACTGAACTGTTTTACTGGATGGCTGGTAAGGTCGAATAGAGAGCCTTGTCCTTCTGTACAGTACAGGAGGGTCTAGTGCTAGGGTTTATAAGTGCTTGCTATAAATTTTGAGCAAGTGCCGGGCTGAGAAATGAAAGGCTTGAATGCTTAAGTTGAACGTTTGTCTAGTTCCAAGGGAAAAATTGAAGCAGTAATAAATGCAGCAGAATAAATAAAATTGAGTACTTTTAAGAAAAGCAAAATAGAGTAGGAGGAAACACAACTACAGCAAAACCAAATGA